>NC_092224.1:9576704-9671704 GCF_036320965.1 Panulirus ornatus | reverse complement strand
ACCCACCCACATACACACGTATATACATAAACGCCCACACACGCACATATACATACCTATACATATCAGTTTATACATATACGTACGCAGACATATACATATATGCACATATACATATTCATTCTTATTGCCTACATCCATTCTCGTCGCCACATCGCCACACATGAAATAGCTCCCCCTCCCCTCGCGCGCGCGCGAGGTAGTGCTAGGAAAAGACAACAAAGGCCACATTCGTTCACACCAAGTCTAGCTGTCATGTGTAACGCACCGAAACTACAGCTCCCTTTCCACATCCAGACCCCACAAAACTTTCCATGGTTTACCCCAGACGCTTCACATGCCCTGGTTCAATCCATTGACAGCACGTCGACCCCGGTATACCAAATCGTTCCAGTTCACTCTATTCCTTGCACGCCTTTCACTCTCCTGTATGTTCAGGCCCCGATCGCTCAAAATCTTTTTCACTCCATCCTTCCACCTTCAATTTGGTCTCCCACTTCTCGTTCCCTCTACCTCTGACACATACATCCTCTTTGTCAATCTTTCCTCACTCATTCTTTCCATGTGACCAAACCATTTCAATACACCCTCTTCTGCTCTCTCAACCACACATTTTCATCACCACACATCTCTCTTACCTTTCCGTTACTTACTCGTTCAAACCACCTCACACCACATATTGTCCTCAGACATTTCATTTTCAAAACATCCACACCCCTCCGTAGAACCGTATCTATAGCCCATGCCTCGCAACCATAGAACATTGTTGGAAACACTATTCCTTCAGACATACCCATTTTTGCTCTCCAAGATAACGTTCTCGCCTTCCACACATTCTTCAACGCTTCCAGAACCTTCGCTCCTCCCCCACCCTGTGATTTACTTCCGCTTCCATGGTTCCATCCGCTGCCAAATCCACCTAATATACTTGCTCTTGTTCACATTTACTCTCAGCTTTCTTTCACACACTTTATCAAACTCAGTCACCAACTTCTGCGGTTTCTCACCCGAATCAGGCACCAGCGTTGTATCATCAGCGAACAACTGACTCACTCCCCAAGCCCTCTCATCCAGAACAGACTGCATGCTTCCCCCTCTTTCCAAAACTCTTGCATTCACCTCCCTAACAACCTCATCCATAAACAAATTAAACAACCATGGAGACATCACGCACCCCTGCCTCAAACCGACATTTACTGGCAATCAATCACTTTCCTCTCTTCCCACTAGTACACATGCCTTACATCCTTGGTAAAAGATTTTCACTACTTTTCGCAACTTACCTCCCACACCTTATACTCTTAATACCTTCCACAAAGCATCTCTGTCAACCCTATCATATGCCTTCTCCAGAGCCATAGATGCTACATACAAATCCATCTGTTTTTCTAGGTATTTCTCACATACATCTTCAAAGCAAACACCTGGTCCAAACATCCTCTATCACTTCTGAAACCACACTGCTCTTCCCCAATCTGATGCTCTGTACATGCCTTTACCCTCTCATTCAATACCTTCCCATGTAATTTTCTAGGAATACTCAACAAACTTTTTTTTTTTTTTTTTTTTTACTTTGTCGCTGTCTCCCGCGTTTGCGAGGTAGCGCAAGGAAACAGACAAAAGAAATGGCCCAACCCCCCCCCATACACATGTACATACACACGTCCACACACGCAAACATACATACCTACACAGCTTTCCATGGTTTACCCCAGACGCTTCACATGCCTTGATTCAATCCACTGACAGCACGTCAACCCCTGTATACCACATCGCTCCAATTCACTCTATTCCTTGCCCTCCTTTCACCCTCCTGCATGTTCAGGCCCCGATCACACAAAATCTTTTTCACTCCATCTTTCCACCTCCAATTTGGTCTCCCTCTTCTCCTCGTTCCCTCCACCTCCGACACATATATCCTCTTGGTCAATCTTTCCTCACTCATTCTCTCCATGTGCCCAAACCATTTCAAAACACCCTCTTCTGCTCTCTCAACCACGCTCTTTTTATTTCCACACATCTCTCTTACCCTTACGTTACTTACTCGATCAAACCACCTCACACCACATATTGTCCTCAAACATCTCATTTCCAGCACATCCATCCTCCTGCGCACAACTCTATCCATAGCCCACGTCTCGCAACCATACAACATTGTTGGAACCACTATTCCTTCAAACATACCCATTTTTGCTTTCCGAGATAATGTTCTCGACTTCCACACATTCTTCAACGCTTCCAGAACCTTCGCTCCTCCCCCACCCTATGATCCACTTCCGCTTCCATGGTTCCATCCGCTGATGGAACTTTGTAATTTGAACACTCACCTTTATCCCCTTTTCCTTTGTACAATGGCACTATGCATGCATTCCGCCAATCCTCTGGCACTTCACTATGAACCATACATGCGTTGAATATCCTTACCAACCAGTTAACAACACAGTCACCCCCTTTTTTAACAAATTCCACTGCAATACCATCCAAACCTGCTCCCTTGCCGGGTTTCATCTTCAGCAAAGCTTTCTGTACCTCTTCTCTGTTTTCCAAACCATTCTCCCTGACCCTCTCACTTCGCACACTACCTCGACCAAAACACCCTATATCTGCTACTCTATCATCCAACACATTCAGCAAACCTTCAAAATACTCACTCCATTTCGTTCTCACTTCACCATACTTGTTATTACCTCCCCATTAGCCCCCTTCACCGATTTTTCCCATGTGTTCTCTTGTCTTACGCACTTTATTTACCTCCTTCCAAAACATCTTTTTATTTTCCTTAAAATTAATGATACTCCTCCCACCCCAACTCTTATTTGTCCTCTTTTTCAACCTCTAAGCAAAAACCTTTACTCTTTACCTCATGCCTCTTTCTTTTATACATCCAGTTTTTTTGCACTACTTCCCTGCAAAAATCGTCCAAACGCCTCTTTCTTCTCTTTCACTAACAATCTTATTTCTTCATCCTACCACTCACTACCTTTTCTAATCTTCCCACCTTTCTCAATGCCAAATGCATCTTTTGCGCAAGTCATCACAGCTTCCCTAAATACATCCCATTCCTCCTCCACTCCCCTCACGTCATTTGCTTTCACCTTTTTCCATTCTGCACTCAATATCACCTGGTACTAGCTCCTCACGCAAGTCTCCTTTCAAGCTCACCTACTCTCCTCCTCCCCCACCCTCTTATCCATCATTCTCAACTCTTTACAGAAAACCTATACAAATCTTTACCTTCGCTTCCAGAAGATAATGATCAGACATCCCTCTAGTTGCCCCTCTCAGCACATAAACTCCAGAGAGCGTTAGAAGCGGTAGGAGGAGGAAAATACAGGGGTTGAAAAAGAGAGCAGATATCAGAGATTGGTGAGCAAGAGTCGGTAAACTTTAGGGAAAAACAAGAGAACAAATGGAACATCGGTGAAGGGGGCAAATGGAGAAATGGTAACAGGTAGTGACGAAATGAAGGAGAGAAGTATTTTAAAGGACTGTTAAATGCGTTTAATTATAGTGGCAGATGTAGGATGTTTTGGGTTTGGGGTGGTATGGCCGAAATAGGTTTATCATGGAAGTTGTTATATTTTTGGAAAGAGAATAATTTGCTGTTGACGTTATTAAGAAAGGCGTGATTATGTTTATTGGTTCGTTTGGATTTTCATTGTATGTATGGATCACAGTGAGGTGCTGAGGATTGGCGGAATGGCATTCTAGTGACAAAATTATACAGGCAGGGGGGGATAAAGCTGAGTGTTCGAACCACATAGTATAAGTTTGTTGAGTGTGCCTGGTAAGTTGTATGGGAGGGTAATGATTGAGCTTGTGCGACATGTAAAGAAGCATCAGATTGGGGTGGAAGAATGTGTTTCCGAAGCGGTAGAGGATGTGTAGATCAAGGGTGTTTACCATTGAAGAATAGTGTATTGGGAGATACTTAAGAAAAAAAAAAACAACGAGGAATTTGTATAGTAGCATTTCTGAACCTGGAGAACGGATATGATAGGGTTGATAGAGATGCATTCCGCTAGATTCTTTTTCCGGCAGTCACAGTCCAATATGGCTAATAGATATTTTTGTACCATTCCAGCTGGTTGCGTGGCTAAAGAAATACTATCCTCATTCCGACCTTAACTCTTGTGGATTGGTTTGAAGCGGACAAATCCTCAGATCACGTTCTCTTGTTTGCTGATCCTCTGCAGACGTTGACTTTCCCGGCGAATCGGAACAAAGTGGTGGAATACCATACCTACATATTGCCACTAAAAGCCTGACTATCTGATGCATTGGTTACACCAAAACCCAGGGTCACAGACGTGACCGCATGGTGCTCCTCAGCTAAAACAATTGAATATAAGCATGATAACTGCTCTTAATGAACATGATGTTATAACAGATATATTGCCTTCCCTGCTCCAAAACTCTCCAGACTGAACTGTACCTCCTTAAACAAGCACACCTGCCAGACAATAATCCAGGTACCTTTAGTGCACTCAAGTTCGAAAAGCAACTTCGTAAACACAGCACCACCACCCAGGAACAGTCCATCCTCGGCTGAGAGGGGCGACAGTGTGTGTACCGAGCCTATTCTTTGCGAGTTCGAGATTACCGTCCAAGACAAAATTTTCTAAACTCTTGGGAGAATTTCACCCGTACGGGTAGAATGATTTGGAACGTTGTAAATCTTGTCGCCTGAGACTTGCTATGAGTTTAAGACAACCAGACACCTCGCGGTATGTGGATATGAATATTTGTCTTTTACACTAGCAAAGGTACCAAGCAACCTCCCGTCCTCAGTCCATTATGTAGGCAAACACCTGCGCTGGATCACCCCCGTGTGTGACTCCCTGGCCCATTTACCACCCGGACATGACTCAGACAAGAATAACCCAGGCTTTGTTCTCCCACACCCGTGAACCATCTCGTGCCTCCGCCACACTCGCACTCTGGCAGTCAGTCTTATTACGATCACGGCGTGTGGTAATGCGATGGTTTTCTCGTTTCTTCTTTATTCATCTGGAGGTAAGTTTTCGATTCTCTCATATTACATGTTTTTTCCCTCAGGCCTTTTTTGAATACAAATAACTGTTTGGGTTAACGTGGCCTCCGCTAGGTGGACAGCCCACCACCTTCTACTTCCCCTGATAATTTTCATGATCTCATGGATTCCTCGTTCAGACTTTTCCCTTCTTTCCAATTTGTCGCATAACGCAAATATCCTCACCTCTCGTTAACTACAATATTTAATGCACTTTTGGCAGTGTATGGAAAGAAAGGAAATATGAATAAAAAGAAGCGAGGTTATTAGGCTTCGCAGTGAAGAGATAGAGGTTATTTTGGAATGACATTTGAATGGAGAGAATTTGAAAAAAGTGGAGTGTTATATGTACTTAGGAGTGGATATGGCAGTCATTGGAACAATGGGAGCAGAAGTGAATAATACGGTGGATAGGGAGACAAAGGTCCTTGGCATGATATGGAATGTACGGAAAGAGAGGTCACACCATTTTTAAGGGGTTCGATCCCGAGTTAATGTGGAAAGGAGCTACTGAATTAGGGGTTCGACCCGAGTAAAAGTAGAGAGGAGATCCCGAAGCAGGGATTCGAAGCTAAATCTATTTTGAGAAGAACGTCCCGAAGCAGAGGTTCGAACTCCGTTCGGTACCACGAATTTTCTTCTTCTTCATGATATCGTAAGAGATGACATAAGGGTCTGTTTCCAGCATTAACGAGATAGTGCCAGAATTAGACATAGAAAAGGCCTCATTAGCTCGCATCCATTCTCTAGCCATCATGTGTAGTGCACCGAAACCACAGCTCCCTATCCACAACGAGGCCCTTCAGGTCTTTCTGTGGTTTCCCCGGCTGCTTCATATGCCCTGGTTCATTCAGTAGATGGTACATCCCCTGTATACCACATCGATTCAGTTCACTCTATCCCATGCACGCCTTTCACCCTCCTGCATGTTCAAGCCCTCAGCACTTAAAATGATTTTCACTCCATCCTTCCATCTCCAGTTTGGTCTTCCTCCTCTTGTCCGCACCACTTCTAACACATATATATACTTTGTCATCTTTCTCATTCTCTTCGTATGTCCAAGCCATTTCAGCACACTCTCTTCATCTTTTTCAACCTCTCTCTTAACATTTTAGTAATTAAAAGATCAACGCACTTCACGCCACATATTGTCCTCAAACATTTGATGTCAACATACTGTTCTTATTACTAAACGTCTCTCTGATCAGGTCATTATTTACTCAATCAGCTCTCTTCACACCACATATTGTCCTCAATCATTTCATTAACATGTTCACTCTATTCCGTATATTCTAATCTGTAGCCCATGCCAGGCGTCCATACAACCTCGTTGGGAATACAGTCCCTTCAAACACACCCATTTTCGCCTTCCAGATAACATCTCTTTCCACACATTCTTCAGTTCTCCCAGAACCTTATAACTCGCCACAATTTACATGGATCTATTCTTTCCCATGTTCCCTCCCAGGTATCTGAAACACTTCACTTCGTTCAAGTTTTCTTCAGTCAAACTCTCACTCCAACTAACCTGTTTCTTTCCACTGCTGAACCTAATGGCATTGCCTTTATTCACAGTTACTCTCAATTTTACCCAAGATCATGCACCAACTAATACGGTTTCTCTCTCGAATCAGCTAATAGCGCCGCATCATCAGCAAACAACAACTGGTTCACTTCCCAGATCCCATCATTCCCTACAGCCTGCATAACTGCCCCTCTCTCCAAGACTCTTGCATTTACCCCTCTCACCACGTCATGCGTAAATAACTTAAAAAGCCATGGTGCCATCATGCTCGTGCACCCCTGCTGCAGTCATACTTTAACATGGAATCTGCCACCCTCTCGTCAAACTTATTGAACAGTCCCTCAGTACTCCCACTCCTCTTCACAACATTACTGCTTGTTACCTACTTTACCGATGTTTCCATTCATTTTCTTGTTTTTCTAACACTATTAAGCTTCTTCCAAAGTATCTTATTTTGCCTGAAGTTTGATGATACTCGCGCACCCCACTGCTTATTGCTCTCTCTTTCAAACCCCTGCACCCTCCTCTTGACCTCTTAGCGTTTTCTCTAGTGCATCTAAACATTCACACTCTTTCCCTGTCAGTACCGCCCCAAACGCTTCTTTTTTCTCTTTCACTAGCAACTTTGTCTTCCCACCATTTACTACCCTTCCAACATGCCCATCTCCAACCTTTTGCATGCCACACACTTCACTCGCGTGTGCCACACATTTCTTCCCCAGCTACCTGCCATTTTTCACCTGGTATTTCTTCACACAACCCTTTTCTCCAAAGGCGCTTACTTTCACAACCCTCTTCTCTACCCATACCATTTTCTCCTTTCTAAAAAAAAAAAGAATTAATCTACAAAGCTTCATGTTCGACATTACCTTCGCCTTTATCAGACATCCCACCAGCTGCCCCTCTCAGCACATTCACATCCAAAATTCTTAGTTTTGCACACCTGCCAATTAGCACGTCATCCAGTAACACCAGCTGTCCATCTTTCCTTCTTACCCACGTAAACTCATGTTTGTCCCTCTTTTTAAAACCAGGTATTCCCAGTCGCTAGTCCTTTTCAGAACACTACTCCCCACGCTGTTCACCATTTATATTCACGTTACCGAGGGCCCCACGCTTCCTGATCATGCCTTCATCTGCCACGTGACTCATTTCCGCATTCGGATCACCCATCACTAATAATCGGTCTCTTGCATCAACACCGCTGACGCACCCGCTCAGCTGCTCCCAGAACACGCGCCTCTCATTACCTCCCATCGCGTGGCCAGGTGCATGAGCATCATCAACTATCTCTCGCAATATTCTATTTCTACTCCCATTGGGCTGAAGATCACTTCCTCACACACTTTGACACATTTCCACATATATATATATATATATATATATATATATATATATATATATATATATATATATATATATATATAATTTTTTTTTTTTTTTTTTTTTTTTTTTGCCGCTGTCTCCCGCGTTTGCGAGGTAGCGCAAGGAAACAGACGAAAGAAATGGCCCAACCCACCCCCATACACATGTATGTACATACGTCCACACACGCAAATATACATACCTACACAGCTTTCCATGGTTTACCCCAGACGCCTCACATGCCTTGATTCAATCCACTGACAGCACGTCAACCCCAGTATACCACATCGCTCCAATTCACTCTATTCCTTGCCCTCCTTTCACCCTCCTTCATGTTCAGGCCCCGATCACACAAAATCTTTTTCACTCCATCTTTCCACCTCCAATTTGGTCTCCCTCTTCTCCTCGTTCCCTCCACCTCCGACACATATATTCTCTTGGTCAATCTTTCCTCACTCATTCTCTCCATGTGCCCGAACCATTTCAAAACACCCTCTTCTGCTCTCTCAACCACGCTCTTTTTATTTCCACACATCTCTCTTACCCTTACGTTACTTACTCGATCAAACCACCTCACACCACATATTGTCCTCAAACATCTCATTTCCAGCACATCCATCCTCCTGCGCACAACTCTATCCATAGCCCACGTCTCGCAACCATACAACATTGTTGGAACCACTATTCCTTCAAACATACCCATTTTTGCTTTCCGAGATAATGTTCTCGACTTCCACACATTCTTCAAGGCTCCCAGAATTTTCGCCCCCTCCCCCACCCTATGATCCACTTCCGCTTCCATGGTTCCATCCGCTGCCAGATCCACTCCCAGATATCTAAAACACTTCACTTCCTCCAGTTTTTCTCCATTCAAACTCACTTCCCAATTGACTTGACCCTCAACCCTACTGTACCTAATAACCTTGCTCTTATTCACATTTACTCTTAACTTTCTTCTTTCACACACTTTACCAAACTCAGTCACCAGCTTCTGCAGTTTCTCACATGAATCAGCCACCAGCGCTGTATCATCAGCGAACAACAACTGACTCACTTCCCAAGCTCTCTCATCCCCAACAGACTTCATACTTGCCCCTCTTTCCAAAACTCTTGCATTTACCTCCCTAACAACCCCATCCATAAACAAATTAAACAACCATGGAGACATCACACACCCCTGCCGCAAACCTACATTCACTGAGAACCAATCACTTTCCTCTCTTCCTACACGTACACATGCCTTACATCCTTGATAAAAACTTTTCACTGCTTCTAACAACTTGCCTCCCACACCATATATTCTTAATACCTTCCACAGAGCATCTCTATCAACTCTATCATATGCCTTCTCCAGATCCATAAATGCTACATACAAATCCATTTGCTTTTCTAAGTATTTCTCACATACATTCTTCAAAGCAAACACCTGATCCACACATCCTTTACCACTTCTGAAACCACACTGCTCTTCCCCAATCTGATGCTCTGTACATGCCTTCACCCTCTCAATCAATATATATATATATATATATATATATATATATATATATATATATATATAAAACATGGGAAGTTCACTTCTCAATTGGTAGTAAATAATGCACCACTGATAGCAGAGTTTGTCAGCAGCCATAACTTAATTTCGCCATTGTGACAATGTCCATAACGAGGATTCCGATGTTCAAAACTGTAGTCATTTCCAGCATGTTTGTGTTGATTCCATGTTACATTAGCGCGAAATTGTTGTTGCTGGGTCGTTTACGGTAGCATTTTTTTTTTTTTTTTTTTGTCGCTAATAACGTCAGTTTATCCCGTCTCTCTCTCTCTCTCTCTCTCTCTCTCTCTCTCTCTCTCTCTCTCTCTCTCTCTCTCTCTCTCTCTCATAAAACACAGGCGCAGTGGCTATAGTGTAGCAGTTGGCACGTCTCCCCCCAGCCCAACTGACACTAAATTCGAGAGTTACGTAGGCGCAGTTCCCTTACAAAAATCCCTTGTGGTCCGGGAACCCGAGTTCGGTTCCTGGCATGTAAAAATGTTCACGGTGTCTCCGTGGTGCAGTGGTTAGCGTTGTGGCTCACGAATCTAACAGGCCCGTGTTCAAGATTCAGACGGGGGCATACGGCTCACAGTTAGCTCAGCTCTTCATCAAACCACTTCAGGACTGATTTGATATATGGATACATAGGCATGTATAGATGAATACATGGATGAATATGTATTACGTTAAGAGACGAGGCCCCATGAGTGCAAAAGTCTTTTTCTAATGTACACACAGTAATAGCACACACACGCACACACACACACACACACACACACACACGCACACACATCTTTCTATATATATATATATATATATATATATATATATATATATATGTTTTTTTTTTTCTTCTTTCAAACTATTCGCCATTTCCCGCATTAGCGAGGTAGCGTTATCAACAGAGGACTGGGCCTTAGAGGGAATATCCTCACCTGGCCCCCTTCTCTGTTCCTTCTTTTGGAAAATTAAAAAAAAACGAGAGGGGAGGATTTCCAGCCACCCGCTCCCTTCCCTTTTAGTCGCCTTCTACGACACGCAGGGAATACCTGGGAAGTATTCTTTCTCCCCTATCCCCAGGGATATATATATATATATATATATATATATATATATATATATATATATATATATATATATATATATATATATATATATCCTGGGGGCCTTGAAGAATGTGTGGAAGTCGAGAACATTATCTCGGAAAGCAAAAATGGGTATGTTTGAAGGAATAGTGGTTCCAACAATGTTGTATGGTTGCGAGGCGTGGGCTATGGATAGAGTTGTGCGCAGGAGGATGGATGTGCTGGAAATGAGATGTTTGAGGACAATGTGTGGTGTGAGGTGGTTACGTAGGCGCAGTTCCCTTACAAAAACCCCTTGTGGTCCGGGAACCCGAGTTCGGTTCCTGGCATGTAAAAATGTTCACGGTGTCTCCGTGGTGCAGTGGTTAGCGTTGTGGCTCACGAATCTAACAGGCCCGTGTTCAAGATTCAGACGGGGGCATACGGCTCACAGTTAGCTCAGCTCTTCATCAAACCACTTCAGGACTGATTTGATATATGGATACATAGGCATGTATAGATGAATACATGGATGAATATGTATTACGTTAAGAGACGAGGCCCCATGAGTCCAAAAGTCTTTTTCTAATGTACACACAGTAATAGCACACACACACACACACACACACACACACACACATCTTTCTATATATATATATATATATATATATATATATATATATATATATATTTCTCTTCTTTCAAACTATTCGCCATTTCCCGCATTAGCGAGGTAGCGTTATCAACAGAGGACTGGGCCTTAGAGGGAATATCCTCACCTGGCCCCCTTCTCTGTTCCTTCTTTTGGAAGATTAAAAAAAAACGAGAGGGGAGGATTTCCAGCCACCCGCTCCCTTCCCTTTTAGTCGCCTTCTACGACACGCAGGGAATACCTGGGAAGTATTCTTTCTCCCCTATCCCCAGGGATATATATATATATATATATATATATATATATATATATATATATATATATATATATATATATATATATATATATCCTGGGGGCCTTGAAGAATGTGTGGAAGTCGAGAACTTTATCTCGGAAAGCAAAAATGGGTATGTTTGAAGGAATAGTGGTTCCAACAATGTTGTATGGTTGCGAGGCGTGGGCTATGGATAGAGTTGTGCGCAGGAGGATGGATGTGCTGGAAATGAGATGTTTGAGGACAATGTGTGGTGTGAGGTGGTTTGATCGAGTGAGTAACGTAAGGGTAAGAGAGATGTGTGGAAATAAAAAGAGCGTGGTTGAGAGAGCAGAAGAGGGTGTTTTGAAGTGGTTTGGGCACATGGAGAGGATGAGTGAGGAAAGATTGACCAAGAGGATATATGTGTCGGAGGTGGAGGGAACAAGGAGAAGAGGGAGACCAAATTGGAGGTGGAAAGATGGAGTGAAAAAGATTTTGTGTGATCGGGGCCTGAACATGCAGGAGGGTGAAAGGAGGGCAAGGAATAGAGTGAATTGGAGCGATGTGGTATACCGGGGTTGACGTGCTGTCAGTGGATTGAAGCAAGGCATGTGAAGCGTCTGGGGTAAACCATGGAAAGCTGTGTAGGTATGTATATTTGCGTGTGTGGACGTATGTATATACATGTGTATGGGGGGGGGGGTTGGGCCATTTCTTTCGTCTGTTTCCTTGCGCTACCTCGCAAACGCGGGAGACAGCGACAAAGTATAATAAATAAATAAATATATATATATATATATATATATATATATATATATATATATATATATATATATATATATATATCCCTGGGGATAGGGGAGAAAGAATACTTCCCACGTATTCCCTGCGTGTCGTAGAAGGCGACTAAAAGGGGAGGGAGCGGGGTGCTGGAAATCCTCCCCTCTCGTTTTTTTTTTTTTTTTTTTCTTTTTTTTTTTTAATTTTCCAAAAGAAGGAACAGAGAATTGGGCCAGGTGAGGGTATTCCCTCAAGGCCCAGTCCTCTGTTCTTAACGCTACCTCGCTAATGCGGGAAATGGCGAATAGTTTGAAAGAAAAAAAAAAAAAATATATATATATATATATATATATATATATATATATATATATATATATATATATATATATATATATATATATACATACACACACACACACACACACCACACACACACACACACACACACACACACACACATAAACGCCCACATACATATCATCATATACATACATACACATACCCAGACATTACATACATACACATGTACATATTCATCCTTGCTTGCCTTCATCCATTTCTGTCGCTACCCCGCCCCACAGGAAAACAGCATCCTTATCCCTGTGCTTCAGCGAGTTAGCGCCAGGAAACGGACAAAAATGCCACATTCATTCACACTCAGTCTCTAGCCGTCATGTGTAATGCACCGAAACCATAGCTCCCTATCCACATCCAGGCCCCACACACCTTTCCATGGGCTTACCCTGGTTCAGTCCATTGAGAGCACGTCGACCCCGGTATACCACATCGTTCCAATTCATTCTGTGTTATGTGTATGAAGGTGAAAACGCACTTCAGTAGTTCATACAGTTTTATTTAACGTGTCATTTTTCTGTACATGTTAAATGAAATTATATGAACTCCAACTGAGGAGCGATTTCACCTTCATAACTTTCATCCCGGACTAGTGTGATCATATATAATCATACACGTTAGGTATTTCCTACGTCAGCAAAGAAGCGTCCAGAACAGATGACTGAGCTTAACAGGATCAAAGATCCTCATTTAGAAAGAAATATAGATTTCCAGGGCCTCCTCTCCCGTCCCTCTTAGTCGTCGTCTACGAAACGCTGGAGATACGTGGGCAGGATGTTTTTTTCCCCTACCCCGAGGGTTATATATGATGATATATATATATATATATATATATATATATATATATATATATATATATATATATATATATATATATATATATATATATATGCGCGATGGGAACCATGAAAGCTGAAGTGAGTCACAAGGTTGGAGTGCGGGCAAAGGTCCTTGGGTGCGTTTAGGAATCTGTGGAAGGAGAAATCAGTGTCTGCTGGTGTAAAGACGGGTATGTTTAAACGTATGGCTGTCCCGCCCGTGTTGTATGGATGTAAATCCTGAATGCAAATAACGGAAGAGAGTGGACGTGTTGGAAATCTGGTGTGAGGAGTGAGAGGGTTCGATCATGTAAGGAGGGACAGTCTGACTGAGAGAGTTAAGCAGGGTTTGCTCAGATGGTTTGGAGATATGGAAAGGATGAGTGAAGAAAGACTGATAGTGAGGATCTACGTGGCAGAAATGGAGGAACCGAGAAGGTTGCAGAAGGATGGAGTGAAGGAGAATACGGAGATGCTGGGGTTTGAAGTATAGATAAGAACAGAGCAAAGTGAGTCATGTGGTACATGGTAGGCGATACCCAGTTGATGGGCTGAATCAGGATATATGAATAGGTCAGGAGAAACCACGAAATTAGTCCGTGGAGCTTGGCTTCAGATGGTGGGACTACGGCTTTGGTACATTATACATGACAGCTGTAGAATGGATATGAGCAAATGAGATCGCTGTTTTGCCGGTTCCTGGCGCTACCTTACTAAAGCGGGAAACTGCCAAAAATGTATAGTACCTTTGACTCTACCTTCACCCCCGAGGAGTCCCTTACAAGGAACACCTGCAGTGCTCAGGAAGTTGGCCACGTCCACATAGTGGGACTACAGGTTATTATGTGTGGTGATGTACATCTTAGTGGAGTATGATTCTTCAGTGTGTAAGTTGCCTCCTGGGCCTAACTGGCCTTATATTTTGTTGAAACTTTGAAATGTTGGTGGTCCAGAATATAGCCGGAAAATGGTAACACGAACATGTTTGTGGGTCTGGGGAGTGTTGGTTTAGATGGGTGTATGTCTGACACGATGGCATTTAAGATTGAGCTAGGAAGGTGGTTTTTATATACCTGTGGAGTTATTATGTTGTGTTTATGCTTTTTCTCTTGTGTTTTTTGAGAAATGGAGAACCGGTGAGTTTTGGTGAGTTTGATATATATATATATATATATATATATATATATATATATATATATATATATATATATATATATATTTACTTACTATACTCAGTCCCCGTCTCCCGCGTTAGCGAGGTATCGCATGGAAACAGACGAAAGAATGGCCCAACCCACCCACATACACACGTATATACATAAACGCCCACACACGCACATATACATACCTATACATATCAATTTATACATATACATACGCAGACATATACATATATGCACATATACATATTCATTCTTATTGCCTACATCCATTCTCGTCGCCACCCCGCCACACATGAAATAGCACCCCCTCCCCTCGCGCGCGCGCGAGGTAGTGCTAGGAAAAGACAACAAAGGCCACATTCGTTCACACCAAGTCTAGCTGTCATGTGTAACGCACCGAAACTACAGCTCCCTTTCCACATCCAGGCTCCACAAAACTTTCCATGGTTTACCCCAGACGCTTCACATGCCCTGGTTCAATCCATTGACAGCACGTCGACCCCGGTATACCAAATCGTTCCAGTTCACTCTATTCCTTGCACGCCTTTCACTCTCCTGTATGTTCAGGCCCCGATCGCTCAAAATCTTTTTCACTCCATCCTTCCACCTTCAATTTGGTCTCCCACTTCTTCTCGTTCCCTCTACCTCTGACACATACATCCTCTTTGTCAATCTTTCCTCACTCATTCTTTCCATGTGACCAAACCATTTCAATACACCCTCTTCTGCTCTCTCAACCACACATTTTCATCACCACACATCTCTCTTACCTTTCCATTACTTACTCGTTCAAACCACCTCACACCACATATTGTCCTCAGACATTTCATTTCCAAAACATCCACACCCCTCCGTAGAACCGTATCTATAGCCCATGCCTCGCAACCATAGAACATTGTTGGAAACACTATTCCTTCAGACATACCCATTTTTGCTCTCCAAGATAACGTTCTCGCCTTCCACACATTCTTCAACGCTTCCAGAACCTTCGCTCCTCCCCCACCCTGTGATTCACTTCCGCTTCCATGGTTCCATCCGCTGCCTAATCCACCTAATATACTTGCTCTTGCTCACATTTACTCTCAGCTTTCTTTCACACACTTTATCAAACTCAGTCACCAACTTCTGCGGTTTCTCACCCGAATCAGGCACCAGCGTTGTATCATCAGCGAACAACTGACTCACTCCCCAAGCCCTCTCATCCAGAACAGACTGCATACTTCCCCCTCTTTCCAAAACTCTTGCATTCACCTCCCTAACAACCTCATCCATAAACAAATTAAACAACCATGGAGACATCACGCACCCCTGCCTCAAACCGACATTTACTGGCAATCAATCACTTTCCTCTCTTCCCACTAGTACACATGCCTTACATCCTTGGTAAAAGATTTTCACTACTTTTCACAACTCACCTCCCACACCTTATACTCTTAATACCTTCCACAAAGCATCTCTGTCAACCCTATCATATGCCTTCTCCAGAGCCATAGATGCTACATACAAATCCATCTGTTTTTCTAAGTATTTTTCACATACATCTTCAAAGCAAACACCTGGTCCAAACATCCTCTATCACTTCTGAAACCACACTGCTCTTCCCCAATCTGATGCTCTGTACATGCCTTTACCCTCTCATTCAATACCTTCCCATGTAATTTTCCAGGAATACTCAACAAACTTATAACTTTGTAATTTGAACACTCACCTTTATCCCGTTTTCCTTTGTACAATGGCACTATGCATGCATTCCGCCAATCCTCTGGCACTTCACTATGAACCATACATGCGTTGAGTATCCTTACCAACCAGTTAACAACACAGTCACCCCCTTTTTTAACAAATTCCACTGCAATACCATCCAAACCTGCTCCCTTGCCGGGTTTCATCTTCAGCAAAGCTTTCTGTACCTCTTCTCTTTTTTTTGCAAACCATTCTCCCTGACCCTCTCACTTCGCACACTACCTCGACCAAAACACCCTATATCTGCTACTCTATCATCCAACACATTCAGCAAACCTTCAAAATACTCACTCCATCTCGTTCTCACTTCACCATACTTGTTATTACCTCCCCATTAGCCCCCTTCACCGATTTTCCCATGTGTTCTCTTGTCTTACGCACTTTATTTACCTCCTTCCAAAACATCTTTTTATTTTCCTTAAAATTTAATGATACTCTCCCACCCCAACTCTTATTTGTCCTCTTTTTCACCTCTTGCACCTTTCTCTTGACCTCCTGCCTCTTTCTTTTATACATCCAGTTTTTTGCACTACTTCCCTGCAAAAATCGTCCAAACGCCTCTTTCTTCTCTTTCACTAACAATCTTATTTCTTCATCCTACCACTCACTACCTTTTCTAATCTTCCCACCTTTCTCATGCCAAATGCATCTTTTGCGCAAGTCATCACAGCTTCCCTAAATACATCCCATTCCTCCTCCACTCCCCTCACGTCATTTGCTTTCACCTTTTTCCATTCTGCACTCAATATCACCTGGTACTTCCTCACGCAAGTCTCCTTTCCAAGCTCACCTACTCTCCCCACCCTCTTATCCCATCATTCTCTCTTTACAGAAAACCTATACAAATCTTTACCTTCGCTCCAGAAGATAATGATCAGACATCCCTCTAGTTGCCCCTCTCAGCACATAAACTCCAGAGAGCGTTAGAAGCGGTAGGAGGAGGAAAATACAGGGGTTGAAAAAGAGAGCAGATATCAGAGATTGGGTGAGCAAGAGTCGGTAAACCTTAGGGAAAAACAAGAGAACAAATGGGAACATCGGTGAAGGGGGCAAATGGAGAAATGGTAACAGGTAGTGACGAAATGAAGGAGAGAAGTATTTTAAAGGACTGTTAAATGTGTTTAATTATAGGGTGGCAGATGTAGGATGTTTGGGTCGGGGTGGTATGCGAAATGAGGTTAGTCATGGAGAGTTGTTTATTTTGGTGGAGAGAGAATAGGTGCTGTTGACGTTATTAAGAAAGAGCGTGATTATGTTTATTGGTTCGTTTGGATTTTCATTGTATGTATGGATCACAGTGAGGTGCCTGAGGATTGGCGGAATGCATGTCTAGTGCCAAAATTATACAGGCAGGGGGGGGGGGATAAAGCTGAGTGTTCGAACCACATAGGTATAAGTTTGTTGAGTGTGCCTGGTAAGTTGTTTGGGAGGGTAATGATTGAGCTGGTGCGACATGTATAGAGCATCAGATTGGGGTGGAAGAATGTGGTTTCCGAAGCGGTAGAGGATGTGTAGATCAGGTGTTTACATTGAAGAATGTGTATTTGGGAGATACTTAGAAAAACAGACGGATTTGTATGTAGCATTTCTGAACCTGGAGAACGGATATGATAGGGTTGATAGAGATGCGTTCCGCTAGATTCTTTTTCCGGCAGTCACAGTCCAATATGGCTAATAGATATTTTTGTACCATTCCAGCTGGTTGCGTGGCTAAAGAAATACTATCCTCAGTTCCGACCTTAACTCTTGTGATTCGTTTGTAGCTGACAGATCCTCAGATCACGTTCTCTTGTTTGCTGATCCTCTGCAGACGTTGACTTTCCCGGCGAATCGGAACAAAGTGGTGGAATACCATACCTACATATTGTCACTGAAAGCCAGACTAACTGATGCATTTGGTTACACAAAACCCAGGGTCACAGACGTGACCGCATGGTGCTCCTCAGCTAAAACAATTGAATATAAGCATGATAACTGCTCTTAATGACCATGATGTTATTCAGATATATTCCTGCTCCAAAACTCTCCAGACTGAACTGTACCTCCTTAAACTAGCACACCTGCCAGACAATAATCCTGGTACCTTTAGTGGCACTCAAGTTCGTAAGCAACTTCGTAAACACAGCACCACCACCCAGGAACAGTCATCCTCGGCTGAGAGGGGCGACAGTGTGTGTACCGAGCCTATTCTTTGCGAGTTCGAGATTACCGTCCAAGACAAAATTTTCTAAACTCTTGGGAGAATTTCACCCGACGGTTAGAATGATTTGGAACGTTGTAAATCTTGTCGCCTGAGACTTGCTGTGAGTTTAAGACAACCAGACACCTCGCGGTATGTGGATATGAATATTTGTCTCTTACACTAGGCTAAGGTACCAAGCAACCTCCCGTCCTCAGCCATTAGGGTAGGCACACCTGCGCTGGATCACCCCCGTGTGTGACTCCCTGGCCATTTACCACCCGGACATGACTCAGACAAGAATAACCCAGGCTTTGTTCTCCCACAACCGTGAACCATCTCGTGCCTCCGCCTCACTCGCACTCTGGCAGTCAGTCTTATTACGATCACGGCGTGTGGTAATGCGATGGTTTTCTCGTTTTCTTTATTCATCTGGAGGTAATGTTTTCGATTCTCTCATATTATCATGTTTTTCCTCAGCCTTTTTTGAATACAAATAACTGTTGGGTTAACGTGGCCTCCGCTAGGTGGACAGCCCACCAGCCTTCTACTTCCCCTGTACTTCATGATCTCATGGATCCTTCTGGTCAGACTTTTCCCTTCTTTCCAATTTGTCGCATAACGCAAATATCCTCACCTCTCGTTAACTACAATATTTAATGCACTTTTGGCAGTGTATGGAAAGAAAGGAAATATGAATAAAAAGAAGCGAGGTTATTAGGCTTCGCAGTGAAGAGATAGAGGTTATTTGGAATGTCAGTTTGAATGGAGAGAATTTGAAAAAAGTGGAGTGTTATATGTACTTAGGAGTGGATATGGCAGTCATTGGAACAATGGGAGCAGAAGTGAATAATACGGTGGATGAGGGAGCAAAGGTCCTTGGCATGATATGGAATGTACGGAAAGAGAGGTCACCATTTTTAAGGGGTTCGATCCCGAGTTAATGTGGAAAGGAGCTTCTGAATTAGGGGTTCGACCCCGAGTTAAAGTAGAGAGGAGATCCCGAAGCAGGGATTCGAAGCTAAATCTATTTTGAGAACTTCTGAAGCAGAGGTTCGAACTCCGTTCGGTACCACGAATTTTCTTCTTCTTCATGATATCGTAAGAGATGACATAAGGGTCTGTTTCCAGCATTATATGACACAATATTGTCAGTAAGGCTGCTCGGTGCAACAGGGAGGCGACTCATGACAGACATTCTACATATACTTAACCTATGAGTACGATCCTTGAGCACGACAGTACGACCTATGTAAACTCCGCTACGATTCTTGTATGTGACGATACGATCTCGGAACGCCACGGTACGACCCTTGGGCCTGAGCCGTAAAGGGTCAAGTCATAGACTGGGGCATGATATCCAAGGGTCGTCCTTCAGGGTCGTACCGCCAGACAACTGATTGTTTGTCGCCACTGGCCAGGTTGTGCCTCCAACCAGTTCGCCCCTGGCACTGGGGAACCACGCCAGCCGTCATGACGTAAATCCACCTAATTCGTATAAGTTCCTCAGGCGCAGTGAGATGATGTGATCAGATTATTGTTATCTCCCGAGGCAAACATTTTGGTGTGAAGTCGTCGTCTTTTTCCTTCTTTTCATCATCATCATCATCATCATCATCATCATCTTCTTCTTCTTCTATCAAGGTTCTGCTGCTTTATTTCATTTTGGGGCCGACTGAACTGAAACTTAGTAAACATGTACCATAGTTCATCTTAGACATCTGTCTTATTTCTTTATCAAATTCTCTCTCAAGATTTTATGGGATCAAAGGTCAAACCAGAGATGTATGTTTTGTGCTAAATTTCTTACAAATCCAGTGAAGTGGGATGAAACGCTGCTTACGAATACCTCATCATATGCTCCATACAATATTCAGACGATAGATTTGTGATTTAAGATATTATTAATGTTACGTAGGGAATATAGATCACGATGAAGACAGGTCGCCTCACTGTCATCACTTAGCTGTATTTTCGTTAATGTTTACGAAATGTGGCAGAAAAATGTCTTAGCCTGCCCCATACTATGTGTACATTACGTGTACATGCTCCACACTATGTGCACATGCCCAAGCTATGTGTATATGAATATTCTTTTATTTGGTTGTATTTGGCTGTCCTGTACATGTCAAAGTTCACCAAGAAAAACAGTTGTTTTGCTTTGTTTTCACTATTTCTTGTCCATATTTCATTGTTTAGGAAACCCAACACAAAATCGTCTTTCTACGTAACCCACACTATGCCGAGGACACATTCATGAAGACTAGTTAAGCTTTATTTAGAAATCAAAGGTTAAGTTATCTAACTCTCTCTCTCTCTCTCTCTCTCTCTCTCTCTCTCTCTCTCTCTCTCTCTCTCTCTCTCTCTCTCTCTCTCTCTCTCTCTCTCTCTCTCTCTCCAGTGATACATTTCATTTCATCCATCGTAGACGAAACTTGGCGTAGTGTAAAGTGTTCCCCAATACATTGGTTACACTGTGGAAGGAGATATACTGCAGTCACTTACGAGTTCTGACCATTCTGGTTAATTCTACTTAATCGCCCACATCCAGGGGCGTACCGGCGCGCCGGGCGGTAGGCCAGCCGAATGTCTGCCTCGAGCATCATCGCCTTTTAAAACGGCTATCGACTCTTTCTGATATCAAAGGAGCTCAGCCGTGTCGGATATTGACGGTGGCCGGGTCCTCCTGGAGGCAAGGCCTTCCTGGTATTAGCCTGGAGGCCAGACCCTCTTAGCGTCAGCCTGAAGGCCAGGGTCTACTTGTGTCAACCTGGAGGCCATGCCCTCTTGGTGTCAACCTGAAGGCCAGAGTCTGCTTGTGTCAACCTGGAGGCCATGCCCTCTTGGTGTCAAACTGGAGGCCAGAGTCTCCTTGTGTCAGCCTGGAGGCAGTAAGTTCCTGGTGTCAGCCTTAAAGCCATGCTCTCCTGGAGACCAGGCCATCCTTGTTCCCTGAGCTGGGGTTCGTGTGGGCAGCTCACATCCACTACAGGAACTCTGCAGAGCTTCCATTTGGTGTATGTGGTCATCCACACCCTCGGGTCGTGACCGCACTAGTAGGGCCCTTCTGCCGGTGGGTCCTTACTGGATATATGTTATGGCCTGATGCTCTGCTCTTGACGGATCACGTGCTTACATGTACACATCTGAGATATGCTGATGATGTCCGTATATTTTAAATCATGTTGCTGAGAATATATCGTTTGCGTCTGGGAATGTTATTCACTTGTCTCGTAGGACCATATATATATATATATATATATATATATATATATATATATATATATATATATATATATATATATATATATATATCAGTGATTGGGAATTATATCATATGACATTGAGGTTCATATACTTTTGTAAGTACTGACATAAGTTTTAAGGACCACATACTTAGCAGATACTAACATTTGGAAAAAAAAATGTTTTTAATAAGAGAGACACGTTAAGAAAGAAGCTCGACAAGTCCCGCCCTACAGGATGAGGGCAGCCTCCTCCTGCAACCTGTCATTACTCCCTTATCCCTCGGTCACTTGGAGGTCCCTATCAAGCGGTTCACAGTCGACCCCAGGCATCATCATTCCTCATCCATCAGTTGGTATATCTCTGGTAACATTGCGTGATGAAGGTGATTATTCCTATTTCTGGTACGGATGTGTTAGTTACCAGTTTGCTACAGGAGTTACCAGTTTGCTACAGGAGTTACTGGCACTTTTGTCGGCCTGGTTACCCGGGTAGATGAGTCCGAGAGTACCAGCGACGCTGAGGCACCTGTGTGGCGGCAGACTCTTCCACGTGTGTGAGGTATGAAGGAAACGTATGTTGTCTGACTCAGTCAAGATTGTTGATGGACGAGTATCATTCTCGAGATGCTCTTCTTCCCGACGCAATAGTGACTGGACGCTCGGGGGAACATCGAAATAAGGATCGAGGAATCTGTGACTTTGAGGACACATGTAATTGGTAGTATAAAGTGGTTATTCGAAAGGTGTTTAGATTCTCATTTCTGTTGAATATCTTGGTAAACTGTTGGACGTCTTTTGTTGAAATGATAAAAAACTCGCAAATCGAAGTTATCTTGGCTAAGAGTAGACTCCGCTCCTCAACGGGAGTGCTCCTCTGTCATCAGAGATCAAGATACTTATACAACGGGAGGTGTTCATCGGTGAACTGCCAACGGGAAGTATTCATCGGTGAACTGTTCACATGAAAGTCGACAACAGTAATATGTGAGTCACAAGTATGGTGGAAGACCTTCATGCCAACGTCCAAGGTTGACATCTGAGACTTGACTGACAGCCGTTGGTCGTGTCGTGTGATGCCTTGATGTGTGTGCCACACGTTGTGCTGGACCGCTTGGTCATGTGTGCGCCTGGCACTGCAGGTGTGTGCGCGTCAAGTTCCTGCTGGTGCTCGGGTTGTGGGAGCTGGTCCCCAGGTTGTGAAGTTGCTTCATACCTGTGAGAAGATGGGAGAGTTATTACCAAGATGAAAAATGACTATAGGAAGTCTTTAGAAGGACTTTCATTTATTTGATTCATGTGGCTTTGTTGAACGGAATCATTCTAATAGAGATGAGAGCTTGGTCACCTGGTGAGGGTATAGGACGAGGACTGATAACACAGCAGTAAGTACCTGTGGACTGACTGTTCACAGTATCAGGGAAGATTATTCATCTGTACGACTTCGAAGGACCAACGCAATGGGGATACTGGTGCGATGTTGGGTCGTATTCCCGCCCCCTTGAGTGCTTTACGAATGTTTCTTGGACACAAATGACGTTTCCCTCTAGTCACTTAGGCGGGGAGGAAATATTATATCCTCACAGTCCCCAGTTGAGTATCATGGATCGGACTTTGTGTAGAGTAAGAAACCACCCTTTCATTATCATTTGACTTCAAATTCCTGATAAGTTGTGTCTATGGGGTCTAGCGGACAGCTCAGCGTTAACACTCTTATCAGTTCACTACTGGTTATGAATACCATCCTGGAATTAGACCAAGACTTTGGGATCTGTTGAATAATTCTGCCGGTCTACGCACGCCTGTGCTGAAGGTTCATATACGCACATATACCTGTATAGTGTTGCCCAGAGCGGTAGTACGTGTAAGGTAAAGGATGATAGACGCCTCGGCGTAAGTGAGATGTCTTGGACATCTCACTTACACCGAGAGTATTTGGTACACACAAGAGTATTTGGTACACACAAGAGTATTTGGTACTTTAAATATCCCAACGGTAAGACCTAAGTACGTACAAAGATGGTGCCTTCTTGGATGGCTGTGCTTGCAAACGTTAGGGAAGAGGATTTACTTCCCTTAAGGCCATTAATCCCTGCTAGGAAGTGAGGTGTTGCTGCTACTTGTGGGTCTCTCTCTCTCTCTCTCTCTCTCTCTCTCTCTCTCTCTCTCTCTCTCTCTCTCTCTCTCTCTCTCTCTCTCTCTCTCTCGATCAGTGGGTAGTACCTTAAGTGCTGTGAGCAGGTGGGCCGCTCTCACTGTCCAGCGCCGCACGTGGTGGCTCTCTCCCATTAGAGTAACCCTAAGTGAGGGAAGGAGGCGTGGGAGATAGCCACTCAGCTATTGGTTTCGGCAGATCGATGGACAAGTTTTCGAAGAGGGAACCCCCTGTGATGTCTACAGACTTGCTTCGAGGCTGGGCTGGTGCAAAGCCAGGTGGACGTCCAAGCTGATGACTCGTCACATTATTCATGGTGTACTTAACTAATTTCCTAATGTATATATCCCTGGCCCGTCACCCCTGGCACGTCATCCCTGGCCCGTCACCCCTGGCACGTCATCCCTGGCCCGTCACCCCTGGCACGTCATCCCTGGCCCGCCACCCTTCAGCCGCTATCTGTAACCCGTCAACCCTTGCCCTTCAACCTTGACCCATCACCCTTTACTTGCCACCACCCCTAGCCCGTCACCTCTAGCTGAACACCTTTGAAACGTCACTTCTGGCTCCTCACCCCTGACCCGTATGTCAGCAGTAGGACGAGAGTAGTAGGAAGCGGCCGCTGTAGCCTTGCACACCTGTCGTGAATCCAACACTACCAATCATCTCCCCGTCTCCAGCCCCTCCATCTCCCATACCTACATATCCATATATTCCAGCCACGTCTCCCTCCCCTCGCCACATTGCCGCCCCCGCCACATCTCATCCACCTCCCCCTCCCGTGCTCTTCAGCATCACCTGGTTTCCTAACCCCTGTTCCTTCTCCGCCTCCCACAGTATAAGTCCCTACCGCCTCCCCTCCTCCCTACCATCCATCTCCCCAACGCCTTCTGACCCCCATCTCTCTGACCGTCCACCCACCGCCTCCCGGCCTCACCTCGTCTATTATTTTACAGTTTAACATATAGTTTTTCCCTTAGTATACCTAGGCCAATCCTCCATTCTCTCGTGGACACCCCACAAATAACCAGCATCCGAAATCCGCATCCCATAAGCTGAGGATTCTGTATAGGTGCCATTTTTATTCTGTCACTATTCCATATTTACATGGGTTTTACGTTTAGTTATAACCGCAGTATTGGGGTACTGCTCGCACTTCTGGGACCTTTCCTCATCCACACACACACACACACACACACACACACACACACATACACACAAAACAAACAAACAAACCTGTCAGAGCGGAGTCAAAAGCCTTCTGTCCCACATATTCTTCAGCATCGCCTCGCTGCAGCCAGACCCCCTCCGTTCTCCACAGCGTTGCCTCCCTCTCCCTGACCTGCTGGTATCATTTTGGCCACGTTCTCGTGAGGTCTGTGCATGTGTCCCTGCCACCATGTCTTGGACTGGCGGCACGCGTCTGGCTCCTGCTTCCCATAGTTTCTGTGTTCAGACTGGCCATATGAGGATAGCCCGTTATGATTTGTTTCCCTCTCCTCGAACGGTGAAGTTGCAGTTTTCCTCCTTTCGTCTTCCACTCTTCCTATATTTCCACGGTTAAGAATGTACAAGTATCTGCGGGGACCAGATCAGTATGATTTTTGTACCTCGCACACAATTTTTTTTTTCTCATCTTGCATTTTGGCATGTTTATCCTGTGTTGTGCTGGCTCCATAACAAAAATTAAGGGAGCAAGTGGTGTCCACTTACAATAGAACGTCTTATCGCGGAATTATGCAAATTGACTGTCTTTTTTAATAACTTTCATCTTTCAAGTATTTCTGTCTGATTTATATGTAGGATTACGTTTCTGAGAAGCCTTGGATGAATGTCATCTGACGAGAGGAAACAAGTCACGTTTGAATAACTGCTGAGTGTCGGTTTGCGACAGGGGTGCGTGATGTCTCCATGGTTATTTAATTTGTTTATGGATGGGGTTGTTAGGGAGGTGAATGCAAGAGTTTTGGAGAGTGGGGCAAGTATGCAGTCTGTTGGGGATGAGAAGGCTTGGGAAGTCAGTCAGCTGTTGTTCGCTGATGATACAGCGCTGATGGCTGATTCGGGTGAGAAACTGCAGAAGCTGGTGACTGAGTTTAGTTAAGTATGTGAAAGAAGAAAGCTAAGAGTAAATGTGAATAAGAGCAAGGTTATTAGATACAGTAGGGTTGAGGGACAAGTCAATTGGGAGGGAAGTTAGAATGGAGAAAAACTGGAGGAAATGAAGTGTTTTTGATATCTCGGAGTGGATTTGAGAGCGGATGGAACCATGGAAGCGGAAGTGAGTCACAGGGTGGGGGAAGGGGCGAAAGTTCTGGGAGCGTTGAAAAATGTGTGGAAGGCGAGAACATTATCTCGGAAAGCAAAAATGGATATGTTTGAAGGAATAGTGGTTCCAACAGTGTTATATGGTTGCGAGGCGTGGGCTATAGATAGGTTTGTGCGAAGGAGGGTGGATGTGTTGGAAATGAGATGTTTGAGGACAATATGTGGTTTGACGTGGTTTGATTGAGTAATTAATGAATGGGTAAGAGTGATGTGTGGTAATAAAAAGAATGTGTTTGAGAGAGCAGAAGAGGGTGTTTTGAAATGGTTTGGCCACATGAAGAGAATGAGTGAGGAAAGATTGACAAAATGGATATATGTGTCAGAGGTGGAGGGAACGAGAAGTGGGAGACCAAATTGGAGGTGGAGAGATGGAGTGAAAAAGATTTTGAGCGATCGGGGCTTGAGCATGCAGGAGGTTGAAAGGCGTGCAAGGAAGAGAGTGAATTGGAACGATGTGGTATACCGGGATCGACGTGCTGCCAGTGGATTGAACCAAGGCATGTGAAGCGTCAGAGGTAAACCATGGAAAGTTTTGTGGGGCCTGGATGTGGAAAGGGAGCTGTGGTTTCAGTGCATTATACATGACAGCTAGAGACTGAGTGTGAACGAATGTGGCCTTTGTTGTCTTTTCCTAGCGCTACCTCGCGCACGTGCGGGGGGGAGGGGGTTGTACTTCATGTGTGGCAGGGTGGCGACGGGAATGAATAAAGGCAGCAAGTATGAAATATGTACATGTGTATATATGTATATGTCTGTGTATGTATATATACGTATACGTTGAAATTTATGTATATGTGCGTGTGTGGACGTGTATGTATATACATGTGTATACGGGTGGGTTGGGCCATCCTTTCGTCTTTTTCCTTGCGCTACCTCGCTAACACGGGAGACAGCGACAAAGTATGTATATATATATATATATATATATATATATATATATATATATATATATATATATATATTTTTTTTTCTTTCTTTTTTTTTTTCTTTTAAGAATGTATGTGAGAAATACTTAGAAAAGCAAATGGATTTGTATGTAGCATTTATGGATCTGGAGAAGGCATATGATAGAGTTGATAGAGATGCTCTGTGGAAGGTATTAAGAATATATGGTGTGGGAGGAAAGTTGTTAGAAGCAGTGAAAAGTTTTTATCGAGGATGTAAGGCATGTGTAC
Source organism: Panulirus ornatus (assembly GCF_036320965.1). Lineage (NCBI taxonomy): Eukaryota > Metazoa > Arthropoda > Malacostraca > Decapoda > Palinuridae > Panulirus > Panulirus ornatus. The sequence goes on along the minus strand of NC_092224.1, from coordinate 9,644,333 downwards.
GTGTAGGAAGAGAGGAAAGTGATTGGTTCTCAGTGAATGTAGGTTTACGGCAGGGGTGTGTGATGTCTCCATGGTTGTTTAATTTGTTTATGGATGGGGTTGTTAGGGAGGTAAATGCAAGAGTTTTGGAAAGAGGGGCAAGTATGAAGTCTGTTGGGGATGAGAGAGCTTGGGAAGTGAGTCAGTTGTTGTTCGCTGATGATACAGCGCTGGTGGCTGATTCATGTGAGAAACTGCAGAAGCTGGTGACTGAGTTTGGTAAAGTGTGTGGAAGAAGAAAGTTAAGAGTAAATGTGAATAAGAGCAAGGTTATTAGGTACAGTAGGGTTGAGGGTCAAGTCAATTGGGAGGTGAGTTTGAATGGAGAAAAACTGGAGGAAGTGAAGTGTTTTAGATATCTGGGAGTGGATCTGGCAGCGGATGGAACCATGGAAGCGGAAGTGGATCATAGGGTGGGGGAGGGGGCGAAAATTCTGGGGGCCTTGAAGAATGTGTGGAAGTCGAGAACTTTATCTCGGAAAGCAAAAATGGGTATGTTTGAAGGAATAGTGGTTCCAACAATGTTGTATGGTTGCGAGGCGTGGGCTGTGGATAGAGTTGTGCGCAGGAGGATGGATGTGCTGGAAATGAGATGTTTGAGGACAATGTGTGGTGTGAGGTGGTTTGATCGAGTGAGTAGCGTAAGGGTAAGAGAGATGTGTGGAAATAAAAAGAGCGTGGTTGAGAGAGCAGAAGAGGGTGTTTTGAAGTGGTTTGGGCACATGGAGAGAATGAGTGAGGAAAGATTGACCAAGAGGATATATGTGTCGGAGGTGGAGGGAACGAGGAGAAGAGGGAGACCAAATTGGAGGTGGAAAGATGGAGTGAAAAAGATTTTGTGTGATCGGGGCCTGAACATGCAGGAGGGTGAAAGGAGGGCAAGGAATAGAGTGAATTGGAGCGATGTGGTATACCGGGGTTGACGTGCTGTCAGTGGATTGAATCAAGGCATGTGAAGCGTCTGGGGTAAACCATGGAAAGCTGTGTAGGTATGTATATTTGCGTGTGTGGACGTATGTATATACATGTGTATGGGGGGGGGGGGTTGGGCCATTTCTTTCGTCTGTTTCCTTGCGCTACCTCGCAAACGCGGGAGACAGCGACAAAGTATAATAAATATAAAAAAAAAAAATATATATATATATATATATATATATATATATATATATATATATATATAGAACAGACCAATGTGTCCTGCTGAGGCTGTTTGTGACAGTGGAAATCATAAACTCACAGATTAATGTGGTAAGGGTAGAATGGCGCACAGATGATGGAGAAAGAAACGCCTGCAAACTGTTCATGTAATCCAGGAGTCGCAAATATTGTTAATCGTGGACTTGAAGCGAAACGTTTATCAAGTCTTTTGTCAAAGGTATATATATATTGCTGCTGTCAATCACCCAATTGGTAAACGAATGTTTAAGGGTAAGTCTACAATCAGGTTCGACTTTGTGTCTCTGAGGTTCTTTGTAGCAAGGTTCAGAGCTGTGATGGCCTGGTTCGTGGTGGGTTACTGAGTGACGTTCATTTACTGTACGCGCAAAGGCATTGTTCCCATTGTCATACAATCCCGATCTATAACTCTCATCATATTTTTACTTCGTGTTGTATGTTTTTTCTTGAACAGACAGAATAGGATGAAGTATATGTATGTAGCATCAGTGTAAACAAACTCTGTTTGGCAAATTTGAACCAAGTGTGATCGAGAAAAAGACATCCTTGCTTGGTCTGGTCAGTCACTCGTGGGCCATGACAGAAGACGCAGTCGTGTTCTGGGGGACGCTGATTCAATGAACTGGGTGTGGCTACAGCAGCGAGCACTTGGTGTGTCAGATTACCCATGTAAGACACGTCTTTGCTCCTGCACGTTTAGGTAGTCTGATTTTCAGGTTAATAATGGATCTGTAGGTACAGCCTACTTTGGTACTGAAAGAAATTTTTTGTGTTCATCCAGCAACGAAAGGATTTGTGTCAGGGAAAAGGATTCTCTTCGACGTCTGAGGGAAATGTGGGAGAACGAAATGTCTCCCATGTCTTGATTAGTTATCAGATCCCTTCAATGGGGCATCTGGAATAAGGGTTAATTCAAGATCTTGTAAATGAAGGTTGTGATTAGTGGTATGGATTGGTTTCCAAAGATCCCCAAGGAAAGAATAACAACCTCTTCAGTCATGAAATACAATATAGAGGTAGTGTGTGATCATGTGTAATGCTGTGCTATTGGATGATTTATCCCCAAACCTTTCCTGGCATTCGCCAACACCATGCTGAACATGAAGACTCTGCGCGAGATGGCAACACGCTGGTCTGTGAAAGATCTGGCCGAGAGTAGGAAGGGTCGATGAAAGCTCATGTTGAGAGTCACTGGGAAAGTGACCATCTTCTTTATATATAGGATCTACTGAAGCCTCCTCCGTCTGCTTTGGAATTCTACCCCCGTTTTCCTGGAGCAAATATACGGGTGGGTCCGGAAGGTGCCACTGTATCTGCTGCCTTCTGGAGGCTTCACACCTAGAAGAGATTTTCTGAATCTCTCTCTCTCTCTCTCTCTCTCTCTCTCTCTCTCTCTCTCTCTCTCTCTCTCTCTCTCTCTCTCTCTCTCTCTACCATTATATGTACACTTTCGGCTCTGTTGTCTGCACGAGGCCACAGGGCAGTGTATCAACCATTCCCATCTCGACCATCCCGTGATCTTGCTTCATTCTAGGGGTATAAATTGACGTCAGTATAACACTGTCTTCTCCCCGCACCTCACCTTAATTTCCTGTACCCAGGCATTTAAGGGGATAATCTTACCACGAAGCTCATTTTCCCCCTCCTTACCATCCTCGTCTTCGGTGTTTGCTCATTCCTTCTCCTCTGGAGATAAAGGGAGCTCCATATAGTGTTAAAGCAACATCGCCCAGACCACACCCAAATATAAGACGTTTTACCCTGTCATTGTAAGGCCGAATGTAGGGGTCAGTGTAGCGTCCGACACAGCATGATGTACCGACACTCAGATTTATAACAGTATAGTGAGAGTCTTTATACTGACACTGCCTCCTCCAGTCCTCTGGCTGGGTCGTCGAGATAAGGCGAAACATATTCGTTAAAAAGGAAAAGAACTGTTTTAAGGCATTGCAAATAGCATCACTACTTTCCTATCAGACACCAGAGTCAAGTGCGACGGGCATGAAGGAATACAATAGACAGTTTACTGCAGTGGAGTGTGTTGCCTACGTTGGTGTACCCAGAATGGGGAACTCGTCCTGCGCCCATCGCCTCGCTGTCGTATGGCTCACACAGATCAGTCTAGTGCTCCCTCACGGCTCTCGTGGAGAACCCACCAGCTTCAGCAGGTTTCTGGTTTCAAGGTTTTTTTCTGCCAGTGATCACCACTGGGCGTGGGTGTGCTCCTGCCAGTCCCCTGGCTCAGAGTCCAGCAAGTGCACCTTGTCTGATCCATGGGTCGTCATTAAGGACCCTCAGTTGAAGGATCCTTGTGTCCATCCTGAATTGGTTACACGTCGGCCATAGGACGTGTGTACTCCTCCAGGATTAGTCGATGAGTTTGTGTGTGTAATTATCTATTTGTGCTGTACGGGGAGAGGGGTTCTACGCTCGTGGGGCTCCATCTCTCAAATATTTTCGTCTATACAACTTCTGTAATGTCTATATGTTGTCTGCATTATAGCCATGCCCTCAGTCATTTCATTCCCTTCTTCCACTATTCATATGTTATAAAAGTACGTCTTTATGTCTTCTCTCGTCAAGTTTCTTGCTTAAATCTCATTTTGTCATGTTCTGTGTCCCTACATTTCTCCAAGAACTGTTTCCACAGTCCGCGTCGCTAAAGTGTTTTGAGATTCTAAAGGTTGTGATCAAGTTACCCCTCACTCTTCTCTCTTCCAAGGTAGGCAGGGTCGTACCCTCTATAGCCTCTCCATGTGTATGGTGTGTCCATTGGTTGACGGACCACCGTTAGTCATGCTGGCAATTACCGTCAGTTTAATTGTCGCTAAAATGAGTCATTATTATCATCCTTGTGGACATCATTTTCTTCGGTGTTATCACTACATATTTGCTGTCATTATTATCATCTTAATCTTCCTCATAATGATTATTATGCTCATCATCATGTTCATCATCATCATCATCATGGTCATCATCATCATCATGGTCATCATCATCATCATCATGGTCATCATCATCATCATCATGATCATCATCATCATCATCATCATGGTCATCATCATCATCATCATCATCATCATCATCATCATCATCATGGTCATCATCATCATCATCATGATCATCATCATCATGGTCATCATCATCATCATCATGATCATCATCATCATGGGTCATCATCATCATCATCATCATCATCATGGTCATCATCATCATCATCATCATCATCATCATGATCATCATCATCATCATCATCATCATGGTCATCATCATCATCATCATCATGGTCATCATCATCATCATCATCATCATCATCATCATGGTCATCATCATCATCATCATGGTCATCATCATCATCATCATCATGGTCATCATCATCATGGTCATTATGGTCATCATCATCATCATCATGGTCATCATAATCATCATCATGGTCATCATAATCATCATCATCATCATCATGGTCATCATCATCATCATCATCATCATGGTCATCATAATCATCATCATCATGGTCATCATCATCATCATCATGGTCATCATCATCATGGTCATTATGGTCATCATCATCATCATCATGGTCATCATAATCATCATCATGGTCATCATAATCATCATCATCATCATCATCATCATGGTCATCATCATCATCATCATCATCATCATGGTCATCATAATCATCATCATCATCATGGTCATCATCATCATCATCATGGTCATCATAATCATCATCATCATCATCATGGTCATCATCATCATGGTCATCTTCATCGTTGTTGCCGTAGTCATCATCTTTCCTTATTGTATTTATGATCATTGTCATTTGTGTTGTCATGGTCATTATCATCATCATCATGAACATTAGTATCATCATCATCATCGTCGTCGTCGTCATCATCATCATCATCATCACTGCCAGTTGGTCATGAAGGACGAATCTTTGAATTACCCGCCATGTAGCCCGGCCAGAATGCATAGGTCGAATTTTGAACCTTCCGTGGGAAATATAACATTATCCTGCTGGAGAGAAACACTATATGATAGTAATATAAACCATCTCTACGAATAAGGTATCACCAGTTAAGTGTTGTATGTAATTACGGTCATGTAATTACAAAACAGAACCAGATTTTGGGTAAGCGAGGTGTCAGGTGACCACGTCGCTTGGCGGTGGTGGTGAGACAAGGTGACAGACAGCGGAGGCGCACGGGTCGCAATGGACGAAGGGTTCGTAAAGGAATTATTCTTGATTTGGATATTGTTTCTCATGTCATTTGATGAGGATTTAGTTAGGAAATGAGTGAAGGTGTAATGACATGTTTAGCATGTGGAATGAGTCACATAGGTTAACAGGTCTGGACTGTGTTTGTTAAATTGGCTGTTTAGTCGGGAATAGTTTGTTTGCAACTGATATTCATGAACTTACATAACGTAGTCAAATTTCGTGTCACTTTTGTTCAACAGGGAATGTTTCATATATAATCTTTATATTGATATATTTGACACCAAATTTATACGTACATTTCAAAATCATTAATGGACGTGAAATACTTTTGTTATGGTGAAACTTTTGAGTTTAAATGTTACTCACTTAGGGAGGCCCAGGGTTCGATTGTGACACAGTCGTTAACATAAACAGCACCATGTCCACACCACCACCACACATTTGGTCAACACCACTACCACTCACACACACCCACCAAGTCCACGACCGCTACCCAACTACCAGGTTCATACTACCACTCCTCAGGTCCACACTACCACCACCAAACCCCACTGGGTCCACACTACGTCCACCACACCCCACTGGGTTCACACTACCTCCAATGCACCCCGCTGGGCTCACACCACCACCCCACTGGGTCCACACTATCTCCACCACACCCCACGAGGTCCACACTTCCTTCACCAGATCCACACCACCACCACCCATCAGGTTCACACCAGCATCCAGCTCCACACCGTCATCATAATCCACACCACCACTAACACCTAACAGGTCCACATCACCACCGCTTTCACCCACCAGGTCCACACCGCCCACCGGACCCACGTTCTAGGTCCACACTATAACCGCCATCCACTAGCTCCACACCATAACTAGATCCACATTACCAACACTAGTCACCACACCGCACTATACCACTGCCACCACCCACTAAATTCACACCGCCATCCAACCGTTCCACTGCCACCACCAGTTTCTCACCACCACCTACGAGTTCCACACCACCACTACCACCTCTCACAAGGTCCACACAACCACCACCACCACCACCTTCCACCAGTTCCACATCATTACTCACCCGGTCCACACTACCGCCATCAGCTCCACACCACTACCACCTTCCACCAGCTCCATACCACCACCACCACCACCCACCAGGTCCACACCACCGCCAACGCCTAACAGGTCCACACTACCACCACCACTCACCAGGGCCAAACTACCGGCCACCAGCTTCACCACCACCACAAGCCACCAGCTCCACATTGCCACCCGCCAGGTCTACACCAGTCACCAGCTCCACACCAACACCTAACAGGTCCACACCAACACCACTACTCGCCAAGTCCACACCACCCATCGGGTCCACATAACCAACCATTAGATTCACACCACCTACCAGCTCCACACCACCATCAACACCCACCAGCTCCACACAATCACTACCACCTCCCACGAGGTGCACACAACCACCACCCATCAAGGCTACATCACCACCATCACCCACTGAGTCCACACCTCCAACACCAGCCACCAGCTCCATACCACCGCCGCCACCACCTACCAGGTCCACACCACCACCCACCAGCTAGACACCACCATCACCACCACAAGCCACCTGCTCCACACTACCACCTACGAGCTCCAGACCACCACCACCACCTGGCAGGTCCACACCAGCCACCAGCTCCACACCACCACCACCCACTACGTCCAAACCATCACCACCACCCACCAGGTCCACACTACCATCCACCAGCTCGACACCCCAGCACAAACTACCACCACCATATCCACACCACCACAACCCACCAGCTCCATACCACCACCACCCGCCAGGTCCACACCAGCCACCAGCTCCACACCACCACTGTCGCCACTTACCAGGTCCACATCACCACTGCCATTGCCTACAGCTCCACGTCACTACTGCCACCACCTATCCGGTCTACTCCACTAGCCGCCACCTCAACACCACCACTACCCTCCTGTAGGTCCACACCACCACCAACACCTAACAGGGCCACTCATCCACCACCCACCGGATCTACACCACCGACCAGGTCCACACCACCACCCACTGAGTCCACCCTACCACCAACAGCAACCAAGTTCACACCATCACCTGCTCCACGCTACCACTGTCACCACTATCAGCACCCTCCAGGTCCATTTTACCCCCACTACCAACCAGGTCCGCTGCCTCCACCACCCATCACCCACCAGGTTCCATGCCACCATTCACCAGGTCCATACCATTACCACCACCACCCACACACCCACCAGGTCCACTACAACCAGCTACCCACCAGGGTCACACCATCAACCGCAAGGTCTTCACCACCACTACCACGTCCACCTACCACTAGGTCCATGCCACCACTCCCCAGGTCCATACTAACAGCCACCTGCTCGACACTACCACCACCACCACAATCCATCATCTCCATGCCAACACTTACAAGGTCCACACTACCACCATCACCACAGTCCATCATCTCCATGCCACCACTTACAAGATCCACACTACCACCATCACCACAATCCATCATCTCCATGCCAACACTTACAAGGTCCACACTACCACCATTACCACAATCCATCATCTCCATGCTACCACTTACAAGGTCCACACTACCACCACCAGCTTCCCGCCATCACCGTCCACCAGGTTCACACCACCCTCACTGTCCACCAGATTCGCAACACCCTACCAGCTCCACACCACCACCCCAATCTACCAGGTCTGCACCAACACAAACTACCAACAGGTCTACACCACTACCCACAAAGACAGTGCTACCACCATCATCACCTATCAGGTGAACAACACTACCACCCACCAGGTCCACACTACCACCATTACCCATCAAGTCCACGCCACATCCGCCAGATCCACACTACCACCAACCACCAGGTCTGCAACGGTCACCACCACTCATCAGGTTCCCACCTCAGCAACCCACCAGGTCCACTACCATTTCTACCATCTCACATCAAGTCCACAATACCACTGTTATCATAACCTCACACCAGGTTCACATCACCACCCACGAGGTCAACTACCACCACTAACTAGGGTCATATCACCACCACCCACTAGGTCAACTACTTCCATCACCTCCTACCAGGTTTACATAACCTTTACCCACTAGGTCCACTACCACTCTTTGGGTTCACCACCATCACTACCCACCAGGTCCACCACACTATCTACTAGGTCCACCACCACCACCACTACTCACTGGGTCCACCACCACTGCCCACCACATCACCACAACCAACACCAACCACTTGGTTCACCCCACTCGCCATCATCACTCACCATCTCAACCATCTCGTCACCTTTCCTCTGTTGCCTCCTAATTTCACCTCTCTCCCCCCTACCCCCCACCCCTGGTGTGATTCTCACCTCAGCATGGTTCTTGCCGGCAGGTCACTCTCGCCAGGGCCTCAAGTGCCGCATGTGCAAGACGAACGTGCACGTGGAGTGCCAGGAGCAGGTGGGCAAGTGCCAGCCCAAGTCCCGGCTCCTGCGACGCCAGCGCTCCACCTCCGAGATCGAGAGCAAGCAGATGGAGGCCGGGGAGGAAGACAGTGAGTACGGCATCGCAGATGTCATTTTCCAGTTGGTTTATGTATGACATTTTTCCTTACGGTGTTCCATTCTGGAGGGATGGGAGGCAGCTCCCGGGGCCTGGCCCCTCGTAGTGCCAGGAGCCACACTCCTCCCCCGCCTCCGCTCTCCTCTCTGCACCTCCATATGATCTGTTCTCGAACTGTCTTTTTCTTATTTCAGAAGACGCAAGAGGTCTGAAGAAGCATGTTCAGAGTAGACACGAACCTCTTTAACGTTGTTAGAGTTTGCAAGATGGTTCCTTAGCTAGTCAGCCTCTTGGTCACTTCATTACAGTCGCCATACTTACCTAGTCAAGATTGTTGTCCATATTTACAGTTAAGATGAACTGGACGCATTTGTTACTGTGACACTGATCCCATGACCTCATATATTTTGACCCCACCATGATATTGCTCATCCTTCCCTGACCTGGACAAGTGTGGTGCCCGACAGGCCAAGTGTGCCCTGTATCGTCACTACAGATGTAAGGACACCAACACCTGTAGCACGTGACTGCCGCAGGGGGTTTGGGGATATGTAAAAGTACCCCCAACCATTAAGGTGGTCCAGATGATCATTAGTATGTTATAGCACGCCATTCAAAGATTAATTTCCATTCATTGAGAAGTGTCCCTCTTATTTTAGGAACCATTTGGAATGTTTACACATTTTATATGATGTAATTCTGCATTTTGTATGATTCGTGTTCAGTAAATGTAGTGATATGCCAGCTAAGGGAGACGAGATAACTCAGGACGTATAACATAACTGTTTGTCATTTACTGTCCAACAGAAATTATGTATGAACGGTCGTTTTCAGGAACCATTCACGCAGGAGTACCGTTGGGTAAATATTAAAAGTATGTTGAGCTTCGTACATATTGAGAGTAGATTATTTAACACGTGTGTATGCACTTCAAGTATATCACAACAGCAAGACCGGTTCTTGTGAGGGTCGAGTCGTAAAGAATTGTCTGGACTGTCTGCAGCTGCTCACAAACGCTCTTGGATTTGGTCCCATAGCAGCCGTTCACGCTGTTACCATCCGCTCACTACTCCACGACCATCACTGCCACCACTATGAAGGGAGATAAAGAGCCACACCACGTGAGCCAGAGTCGTCACTGAAGGTCGCCCACCAGACGCCTCGGATCACTTGTGACGTACCAGGTACCAGCCAGACCAGAGACCGTCCACTCATCAAACGTTATGGCATGAAATACGACTCGTTTCTGCTGCGTTATGTGACTAGGTGTTAGTGATCGTCTGTGGCTGGTCGCCTTGTGGCCCTACAGCAGATTATTTTCCTTGGCTGGAGAGCGTCAGTGGTGTCTGTACCATGAGACACTTCTAAGAATTCATATATTGTCCTCCACATGTCGATATCTCTGTCGTAATATTAACCTTGTCAGTGTCATACACGCTGCAGCATCATCATACTAAGCAAGAGGCCAGAAAATCCTTCCAGACGAATCATTCTGTCGTTCATTGTGCATGACACACGACCACGTCGGTCGGACAGAAGTGTCTTAATGTTGAGAACACTAACGGTGTTGTGGTTGGCTGGTGGTAATGGGTGGACCTCCTCTTGTGTTCCAGCCTGGCCTCTCAGGACCTTCAGCACGCTCGACGCTCGACCCTCCGGTTAGTTGATTACGCCGGCACATGAGTATTGGCTGGCTTGAGGCCTCGGCAGTAGTACCATTAATCTCGTTTGATACACAACACAGAAAACGGTTTGGTTTTTCTCTTGTTACATTTGAACTAAGATTGGTAAGTAGATGACGAGAGGACTTTGCAGGACAGCAGATTAATAGCTCTGAATATTGCATAGTCAGTCAGCGTTGCGAGCTTCTTGCCTTCCACTTACTTGATTAACTAACATGTTTGTGTGTGCGCGTGACGGGTTGCGAGCGTCTCTCTCTCTCGACACCGCAGGTCTATTATAACCGCAGCAGCAGCCTGGGCAGCCTTACTGTACCCGAGAGAGGCCATACCAGGTCACATGCTAATGGACTGACCCATGCTGAGTGTGGTGCCCTAACATCTGTAGTGACTAAGACAAGCACTAATGTATGATTGCGACACTTGGCTTGTGTACTCTGCCGACACTTGAACCAATTGCATTTGAGGGGTAGAGGGCAAAGCCCCCCGATGGTAATATCTGTGTTTGCTAATGCCCCACAGTGCCTGTTTCTCCCCAGCATATTTACCTTGAATTTACTTCCTTGTACATGGAGTCGTCACCTGACCCACTGTATGACTCCAGACACAACAGTACACAGCACCGGTACTCATCATCACAGCTACACCGCACACATGATGAGATAACCATTCCTGACACGACGCCTCCCCATGTAGTAGGTCCTCGGGTCATGGGACCCGCGTCCCACAACTCCTTATCGTTAGTTAACACTTATATTTTACGTTATCCATAGTTTGTGTTCATGATTCACTAGTGTACATGACGTGGTAGGGGCTGGCACACTGACATCTGCCAGACACCAGCAGACACAACACTTGAGGACTTGCTGGCCAGCAGCTGTAAAGATTGAATGTTAGCATGTTTGTGCGGTAACGGAGAGAGGCGGTTTATCACTGAAACAACTCCCTAAAGTAGTCCATAAGATGTTGACGTTCTGCAGTCAATAATGAGTCATGTGATGGTCTTGTTCAGGCCTCCGTATTTATACTTGACCGCATGTCATCAGCCGAGGAAGATATAAAGATCAGGATTTGATTATGTTTCATTTGGCTTGATATTCAGGAGTGCATATGTTCCTCTTTATATCGTGGTATTCATGTATAATCAGTCATATCCGGCCTAACTGTGTTAGTATCATAAACTCATGGAACAGGTTCCTTCCCTCTGTTGCTCTGGGGTTAATATTGTGAAGTGGTATGAAGCTCCACTGATAGTGGAGCGAGCGGCTACCTCTCACTTTGGTAGGCGGCGGTGATGGTACCGGCCAGGTGGCATACCCCCAGCCACCTACCACCTGTCAGAGTCAGTACGGCTACCAACCACAGGGAAGGTATTGGGTATCGGATGAGGATGGTATGGTGTACTGGATGGGGAAGGTATAGGTTACAGGATGGCAAGGATATAGGGAACTGGACGGGGAAGGTATAGGGTGCTGAATGGGGATGGTATAGGGCATTGTATGGGAAGGTATAGGGTACTGGATTGAGAAGGTTTAGGGTACTGGATGAGATAGGTATAGTATATTGGATGAGAATGGTATTAGGTACTGGGTAGTGAGGATATAGAGTACTGAATTGAGAAGTGATAGAGTAATGAATGAGGAAGGAGGGAATTATGTGATTACAGTGTTGGAAGACTACCATTAGTAATTATCTATGAGGAGCAATGAAGCTGCTAGGTGTGAGGGACAATGAATGTACTAGATGTTAGGGACACGGAAATTGCTGAGTGTGAGGGCTAGTGAAACTACTGGGTGAGGGCTAGTGAAACTACTGGGTGAGGGACAGTGAAACTACTGGGTGAGGGCTAGTGAAACTACTGGGTGAGGGACAGTGAAACTACTGGGTGAGGGACAGTGAAACTACCGGGTGAGGGACAGTGAAACTTGCTTATGAAGGACAATAAAGCTTATGGGTGTGAGGGACAGTGAAACATGGTTATGAGAGACAGTGATAACGCTGGTTGTGAGGGTCACTGAAACTACTGAATGTGAGGGGACACTGAAGACTGGGTGTGAAGATGTCTCGTGTGAAAGTTTGTGTACAAGGAAAAAACAAAGTGGTTGTAGATGAGAGAAGAGGTACTTGGTTGTGAGGGAAGCGGAAGTACTGTTTGTGAGGGAGCCGAAGGTACTGATTGTGAGAGAATAGAACACTGCTTGTGAAGAAGGCGAAGATGCTGGTTGTGAGCAAAACGAAGATATTGGTTTTGAGGGTAACTGAGGTATTATTTGTAAGGGAGACTGAGGCAGTGGTTGTAAGGGAGATGGAGGGATTAGTCGTGAGGGAAACTGAGGCACTAGTTGTGAGGGAGACTGAGGTACTGGGAGTGAGAGAGAGAGAGAGAGAGAGAGAGAGAGAGAGAGAGAGAGAGAGTTTGGTATTATTCAGCACTTGAGAGAATCGTGGTACAGAGAGAGGCACTTAAGGGTTACGTTGGACTAGGGTTGCAGGAGAGTAGGATGTGTGCGTTCCAGGGAGATAAGTGAAGTTGGTTGTGGGGTTCTTGGGGGAGTGGAGGTGACGCAGGTACCGGCGACTCTTATAGATTGGAATGGACGGGTTCCAGTCTGACATACTGTGAGGGTACAGACTAGCATGATCAATAGAGCCTTACGTTTGATTGTATTTATACACTTGCACCTCTACGGGTTTAACTTGGATCTATAATGCCCCCCAGTGGTCACGTGGTTCCCTCCCTGAGGTCACTTGGGGTTATCCCATCAAGAGGCCATTGTTCAAGTCAGCAGGAGTTGCCATGGGACCAGACGGTACTATCTCACACCACAAGTTATTTGGCTTAATCTACATATTGCCACTGTTATCTGGTTATGATGAGTGTACATGATAGCCTAATGATTTATCGCACAGTAACCTGCCTGCGTCATTATATAGCAGTTTTGGAACCCGGTGTGCCCTCCAATGACACTGTTCACATGGAGGAACTATTCCGTCGTGGAGTTGCCTTTGGCCAGCCCGCACATATACACACTGATGTAACATAATCCTCACGTTTATCCCTTGCAGTGCCCCAGAGACCGGGTTAATCCCATGAGAGCCTATGTCTGTCATGTAACAGTCCTCCCACAGGCTGTCCAGCGGCCTCACATCCCCTTTAAGATCCCCAGGTCGGTAGATACGAACTACGACATGAGCTACAGAGAGCCAGCCATCAGTACCAGACGACAGAGCATCAGATGTAGAGTTTGACGAATCACGAACGCAGAACGGCCGCCGCCTCTCTCGTCCGTTTTCCAGGACTTTACGAGCTTTTCATGTCTTTAAAAACGTTATACGTAAAGCTGCTAGAGCCCTGTAAAATTAGAGCCTCTTATAACTCTTTTTACACTCACACACAAATACAGAACACTGGACACCCCCAGCAGAGCCCCTACGCAAAGCCCAGCACCTCCCATAAAGCCCTGAGCATCAGGTATAACATGGTGCCCCATCTCTTACAGCTGACTCCAGTCCCAACTTCAGCTCTCTAATCGCCAGCCAGCCGACAAGGCGAGGCGCTGAGCCGTCTTCTCCCAGTACGACTACCGAGATCCAAATAGGTATTTTAGGGTCCATGTTGGGCAACTGGAGATGTCCCGCGTCCAGAGTCCCTTAGGGAGCCCTCAGGGGGCCCCCAGGGAGACCTCAACACGTTTAAAGACGTGCGCACGAGAAGAGTCTAGTTTAGCCCAAGAATATGGAGCTCTGTCTTTAGTGTGGTACTCCGTCAGAGTGTTTAGATTCACTTAATTTTCCATCTATAGTATTAATGATAGCGCCTTCAGTGCCAGCGTGTGGTAGCCCTCTAGACAGTGTTTTCCGTGTCCCATGTTTTTTTACATAGTTCGTGACATGTCATATTTGTACACACAGTTGTAATGGTTTCCTGTCTACTTGTTATGATTCATGATCCAGTGAGATTGTTTCCTCTTTTGTAGAAGTTAGAATAACCTTTTGACGGAGTATCGTAGAAGCAGTCGAGACACACCTTTGTTCTTAGAAAGATCCTGTCAAGTTGTAGACACAAATTGGCTAGCCAGAGTGCTAAACTAGACTCCTAATGACCCCGGGAGGGCAAGAGGACCTCCCGCTATACGTGTCTTGTTCCCTGCATGCCCTCCACCCTAGGCTGAGCCGAGTGTAGCGGTCGAGTCGTCACGGCCAGGAAACAGTGTGTGCTAAAACAAACCCTCGGCTCTCGTCACAGTGAAAACAAAACAAAAGAGATCGCTTTGTCTTTGACTTGCCACCAGAGATGTAGAGCCACATCCGCCGTGTTACCGAGAGATAACACTTGACGGGTTAGTTTTATGACACATGTGCTTCTAGCAGGCGAAAGAGAGCGCGTTCTTTTTTAGAGCAAAACTCCAAGTATTTCTGGTAGATTAATCTGAGCTTTTTTTTTTTCTTTTTTATTGAGAGAGAGTAACCGAAGGTGGATTTTCAAAGTTTTATATCCTCGGTGTTTCTTTCAGTCTCTCTCTCATCACTCGGGCGCAATATTTTACCCCTCTCAACCCCTTCCCCTTCCCCCTACAAAGTGTTGCAGTACAGGGAATTTATTAGCGTAGCAAAAGTTGCAGTTCCGGCGAGCTGTGTGTATTGCTCATGGAGGAGGAGGAGGAATTTTTTTCTCTCTCTTTCATGCGTAGCGCATCACCACATTTTAGACTAGCGTAGGCTGTGGCGGCCCCGGCCGCATCCTGACCCCGGGCCTGGCATTTGTGTGTGCCGGCGGCCCGCCCAATCTTCCCTCCACCTCACTCCAGATGAACCTAGAGACCAAGGTCTTCCATCCCTCCCTCCCCCCTTGCACACCACCAACCCATCCCCAGCTCTTCTCCCCTTAGAGCTCTTGAGTGCTGTATGCTTATCTCCGTGTTAGAATGTTCTGCACATATAGTTCCCCCGATATTCTGCGTGGGTATGCATCTTCTTTTTTTATGTCTGTCATAAATAAGGAACAAGTAAGTCGCGAATTGCATTACTGCTTCCTAAATAAGCCCACGGACCACCCCATCCATGTGTCACTTAACTCATGCATTTGATTCATTGTCAGTATTATAATTATGCCATTTTCGATTCCAGTTGTCATGTGTACAGAATGTACGATAGGAGGAAAAGTTGTCAATTTTATCTGTTCATCTGTTTATACGTGACCTGGATTGCCGGGTCATTAGGTCAGATACACAGGACACATGTCCCATTTGTAAGGGGAGGGGTGGGGGGGGGGTAAATCTCATGGATACTCAGATCACTTTGAGGTTATGTACACTCATAACACCCACGCCCAGTGGGATACACCCACACCTCCCAGGGGTACACCTTCATGATACCCACACCTTCCAGGGGTACATCATAACAACCACACCCCTACGGGCACATCATACACTAACACTTAAACCTCCTACGGTTACATCATACAGTTACACTCGCATCCCTCACAAGGAACATTATACAGTAACACCCACACCCACACATCATACAGTAACAGCCACACCCACATGTCTTACAGTAACACACACACATCGTTCAGTAACACCCACACCCACGCGTCTTACAGTAATACCCACACCCACACATCTTACAGTAACACCCACACCCACACATCTTACAGTAACACCCACACATCATACAGTAATACCCACGCTCTCAAGGGATGCACACCACCAACCAGGCCACTTAAGGATACACCCACACAACTCCCACGCCTCAGAGGGACAGTCTCACATTCTGGTGGAGACACCAGCTCACTCCCAGGGCAGGCTAATGCTTCCTCACCCCTACAGGGTAAGGGTTCAAGATCTCTCTCTCTCTCTCTCTCTCTCTCTCTCTCTCTCTCTCTCTCTCTCTCTCTCTCTCTCTCACACACACACACACACACACACACACACACAAAGGTATAGAACACACCAACTCCCACTGGAGGGTACACCTTCCACCACCCACACCCTGGGGGTACACACCAGCGCCCCCTGGAGGGTACACCTTCACCCACACCCTTAGGGGGACACACCAGTGCCCCCTGGAGGGTACACCACCCACACCCTAGGGAACACACCAGCGCCCCCTGGAGGGTACACCTTCCACCACCACCCACACCCTGGGGGGGAGATGGGACACCACGTTCCCAGGGCCGGTGTGGGTGGCGCGCCCCGTGGGGCCGCACACTAACAACTCCGCCTGTTGTGTTGTTATAGACAAGACAGACAAGACGGAGGAGGTGGACCTCATATACCAGGTGCTGAAACAGGCGGGAGACCTGGGTGGGCGCCGCAGTACTCACGGCTCCGTAGAACGTGACCTGGGCCGCGAGCTGGGGCGTGACCTGCCCCGTGACCTGGGGGGGTCGGCGGCCTCCTCTGGGTCTGGCAGCGCAACGTCCCTCCACCGGCGTCACCCGCGACCTACTAACACCGGTTCAACTCTGACCGTCAACCCCGCCCCTGTGGCCTCCTGCTCAGGTACTAACACACTAACCCCACCAAACCTCTTACCTACTCCCTCCTCCCAGTCCTTCCATAAGTAACTGACAACTTGTGTCGTATTTCAGTACTGTCGTGGCTTAATCTAACTTGGTGCAGAGTGTTTAGACATTTATATCCCTCCTGTTTAATATTAGAATAACTTGATTCAGTCTCCAACGAGGAAGAAATGTCTAAACTCCTCCTCACTAGCTCCATATGAAGACATTTTAGTACTCAAAGAATTGTGTTTCTCTCAGAATGTAATCTCTAAAAATCAGATGTATTAATTCTCTCCTGGCAATTGCCTCACTTCTGCTTACGTCTTTCTTGTGATGTTTAAGTCCTTATCTTCACACCGACAGTCTTGCAGTATAAGTATTTGATCTCGACTTCCTGAAGGAAATGATTTAATGTCTCATTTAAAGAACTTTTATTTTCCTGTCGTATAAGAATAGATTTTTTCAGGTCAAGTGTGTATAGAGTACCTCCACAGGTAACACAGATAGTGAGCCTCGTGCTGTAGTTTAGAGTAGCTGATGTTAGAGTAAACACGTAGACGCTACAGTAATATTTCTAGTGTACAGAAGTATGGTGTGTTGGAGGACCAGCTGGAGGGAATGCTGTAGACAAGGATGCTGGTCCTGCTGAGTGGAAGGATACGTGGCGTAACACCAGAGTGAGGGTGGATGTGATGGCTCGTGTCTTGGGGAGGGGCTGGTAAAACAGGCTATCACTCACCTCCCCAAGGACGCCGCAGTGCCACTCCTCCTCCCACACTCCCCTCTCAAACTCCTGTCCACAACACATAAGGATTGAGAGAACGGCAGACGCAGCCTCCCCACCTACTGCCATAGCTAACACCTCATAGTCGCAGTTTTTTTTTAAGGTCCACCGGTTTGGTGAACTGTACGTGGTTCGTTGTCCTTGACAGCAAATGATTATGAAGTTTATTAACTTAAGTCGTGGACTACCTTTGCACACGGCAGTACAACCCATGGGCAAGAGTCTTCCATATTGATGGCCTCGGCCTTTGACCTAACCCATAAGGGCCAGGCCATGGTACTCCAAGGGTCGTACTGTCGTGCTCAAGGGTCTCACTCCACCATATGGTCAGGGACAGTGGTCTAGACTTATCAGCATTAAGCTGAGGTGAGCTGTAACATATGGGACGGTAATATTGGTAAGTCTTACATGTGTATTTTTTTTTTTTTAAGTATATTCCCAGCTGTTGGTGCTCGGGTTAATAACCACTACAGTAGAACTCCTGGAGAGAAATGTTGCCACATTTCCACAGAATATGTCCCACCGCAGTGGTAATGGTGGTACTGTGAGCAGCTGTCCTCCTGACGGCCACATGTGGTGGTGTCGAACCCTGGTACTCTGCATGATTGTCTTAATGGTGTGCAACGATGATAAAGAGCACTGAGGATGATTCTCTCTCTCTCTCTCTCTCTCTCTCTCTCTCTCTCTCTCTCTCTCTCATATATATATATATATATATATATATATATATATATATATATATATATATATATATATATATATATATTATATATATATATATATATTATATATATATATATATATTATTTTTATAATTACTATTATTTTATTATTATAATTACTACTATCATTATTATTATTATTATTATTATCATTATTATTATTATTAACCTCAGGAACCATTTAATAAGTTTCCTGCAATATCGAGGATGCATTCCAAGTTTGAGCAGGATATGGTAGGTTCCATTGGAGATGACAGGTCCTCAAAGATGCTGTACTACTGTCCGTCTGCTGAAGGTGACTCCACGCTCTCAGGGTTAGCACTTGATGGCGGAGTCCAGGAATATATATATATATATATATATATATATATATATATATATATATATATATATATATATATATATATATACACACACACAGTATATGCATAAAATCACAAGGAAAATGAAACAAATTCCCAAATACACTTTCGTGTAATGATCACATCGTCAGGGAAGATACAAGAATGAAATAGGGGACTTAGAACAGTTAGTTGATATACAAGGAAGAGACGAAGCTAAGACGCCGTTGGTAAACAAGCGTTACCGATGCCGTTTTAGCTGCGTCTCTTCCTTATACATCAACTGACTGCTCTACGTGTTCTACCCCATTCTAGAATACCCCCTGACGATGCGTTCATTACACGAAAGTGCACTTAGGAACTTAACGTGTTTCATTTTCCTCGTTTTATGCATATACTAGATCATGAGCAAAAGGGTTTATAACAAGAATGGTAATGAAGGTCTGTATAAACTGGATACCTTCGGCGAGGATATAGCATTGTCCGTTGACAAGTGGGAGTGCTATCTCATCGTTGAACCTTTCATCCCAAAGAAGTCCATCTTTTTTTTTTTTTGCTGCTGAAAGTAATAATCATCCTCAGCCTCACCCCACAGACCTTAATATGCCCTGGTTCATCCAACTGCAGCCCGTCGCCCTTCGTATACCATATCGCTCCAGTTCACTGTATCCCATGCACGCCTCACACCCTCGTTCCTGCTCGGGCCCGATCACTCGAAACATCCTTTACTCCATCCTTCCACCTCCAGTATGGTCTCTCCCTTATCCTTGTCTCGTCCACTTCTGACTGGATACTCTCTTTCTTCAGCTTGTGCTCATTCATCCTCTCTAGATGTCCAGATATTTTCACCACGCTCTTTTCATCTCTTGTCAGCCACACTCCTCTCTGTGCCACATCTCTTACTTACCCTTTCGTTTCTTACTCGATCAACCCTCCTCACACAGCATATTGTCCTTAGTATTGCAATTCCAAAGCATCCATATTCCATACTTTTTTTTATCGTGCCCCACGCTTTCCATCCATACAACACCGTTGGTACTACCATCAACATACCCATCTATATGCTCACACACTCACACACACACACACACACACACACACACACACACACACACACACACACACAGTGACCTCTCTTGTCATACACTTCTTATTATGCACAGGACTTTCGACCTCTCACTAGTCGTATGGCTCATTTCTATCCGGTGCCATGTCCACTCCCAAGTATCTAAAACACTCGCTTCCAAATCGTTCTTTCCATTCACTTTTACTTTCAACCAATATGTCTTTCTTCCTACTAGACATTACAGTCTTGCATTTATTTGCACTAAAAATATCAATATTTTTTGTTCACAGTCTTCCAAACTCAGAGACCAAAATATGCAACTTTTCATTTGAGTCTGCTACCAGAGCAGCGTCATCAGCGACCAATCCCCCCAAGTTCCCACCATCACCTACAACAAACTGCAAACCAGTCCCTTTCTCCAAGGCCTTCGCATTTACCTCCTCCTCCACCTCATCTGTTAACCTATTAGATATCCATGGTGGCATTGCACACCCTTTCCACAGACCCACCTTCATCTGGAGCCTATCGCCCTCCTTCCTTCCTTCATACTCCTCAGTGCTTCTAGTAGCTTTCCTCCCACACCAAATATTCATGACACCTTCCTCAACGCAGCTTTATCATAAGTTTACTCCTGACCCATGAATGCAACGTACAAATCTTCTTTCTGTTTCTCACACAGATTCATCAGAGCAAACACTTGATCCACAGATTCTCTAGCACTCCAGACACAACATTGGTCCTTCCCAGTCTGATGCTTTCCAGCCACATAATGGGAATCCTGGATTGATTAGCATTCTTAATGCAAATATGGCTTATGGTGTGGTGCCTAAGGCCCCTTATTGTGTCATTGTATAAAGGCAGTGGGACAAAACTGAATGTTCGAATACAGAAATATAGATTTGCTGTGTGTACCTAGTAGGGTGTCTGGAAGAGAGGTGAACTTCAGATTCGGAAGGAACATTGTGCCTTCAGGAATAGTACAGAATGCGTTTGGATCCGGTGTTCGATCTGAAGAATGTATGCGAGAAGTACACAGAGATAGGCTAGTGGCATTTATGGATCTGGAGAAAGCGTATTGTTGGGTCGATATAGATTCTCTGCAAAAGGTGTTGAGATTCTATGGTGTGAGAGGAGGGCTGGTAGGATCAGCAAAGAAAATTATATGAAGGCCTGTGTGACAGTAGGAAGAAAGGAGGGTGGGTATTCCAGGTGAAGGTCGGTCTGGGACAGGGATGTGTGATATCACCATGGCTGTTTAATTTGTTCATGGATGGGATGGTGAGGTGGTAAATACAAGGGTCTTTGAGAGAGAAATAGGTCTACAGTCTGTCGGGGATTGGGCGTGCCTTGAAGAAAGTTAGTTCTCGTTCGCTGATTATACGGTGCTAGTGGCAGATTTGAGTAGGAAGCTGCAAAAACTAGTGTCTGAATTTGAGTGTGTTTAAGAGGAGAAACTTCAGAATGAATGTGAATAAAATCAACTTTATTGGATTTACCAGTGGAAAGAGAGAAGCTAGTTGGAGTGTCATTTTTAAATGGAGAGAATTTGAAAGTAGTGGGATGTTTTAGATAACTAGGAGTTGCCTTTGCAACGAATGGAACAATAGACGCGAAGTAAGGCATAGAGTGGATGAGGGGACTAATGCCTTTGGCCCACTGAGGAGCGTGTGGGAAGATAGGTTAATGTCTTCGAGGGCAAGAAAGGGTATGATTAACGGTATAGTAGTCCCGACGGCGTTGTATGGGTGCGAAGCGTGGGCTCTACATAAAAAAGCACGGAACAGGGTGAATGTGTTGGTAATGAAATGTATGAGGACAATATGTGGTGTGAGGAGGGTTGATCAAATAGGAATGATAGGGTAAGACAGACGTGCGGTAACTGGAGAAATATGTATTGAGAGAGCTGAAGAGGATGTCCTAAAATGGAACATACGGAGCGAATGAGTAAGGAGAGGAAGACGGAGTTTCCGGGTGAAGGTAGATCTGTAGCAGGGGTTTGTGATGTCACCATGGCTGTTTGATTTGTTTATGGTAGTTAGGAAGGTGAATGCTAGGGTCTTGGGGAAAGGAGCAGGTATGCAGTCTGTTGGGGATGGGGCTGAAAGGGGTTAGTTATTGTTTGCTTATGACAGTGCTGGTGGCAAATTCGAGAGAAAGCCTGCATAAGTTTGTGTCTTGAGTTCAGGAGGGTTTGCGAAGGGAGGAAGTTAAAAGTAGATTAAATAAAGTCAAGGTATACAGTTTAACAGGGCAAAGAGATGGGTTAGCTGAGGTGTGAGTTTGAATGGAGAAAACTTGGAGGAAGTGAAGTGTTTTAGAATTTTGGGAATGGACATGACAATGAATCGTGCCATGGAAGCTGAGGCGAGTCATAGGGTGGGTGAGAGGGCAAAGATTCTGGGTGCCATGAGGAATGTGTGGAAAGAGAGGTCACTATCTGAGAGAGGCGAAAATGATTGTGTTTGAAAGTACAGTATTCTCGATGGTGTTGTACGGGTACGAGGCATGGGCTATATGTGTAAATGTACGGAAGAAGATGAATGTTTTAGAAATTTAATGTCTGAGGAGAAAAAGAGATGTGAGGGGGCTTGTTCGAGTAAGGGATGTTAAGGTAAGAGAGAGATGAGGTGATTATAAGAGTACGGTTGAGAGACCTGAAGACTGTGGACTGATTTTGTTTGATCACATAAAGAGAATGAGTGAGAAGAGGTTGACAGGGAATATGTGTGTCAGAAGTAGGGTTAACAAGGAGAAGGGGGAGACGAGGTGGGAGATAGAAGGATGAAGTGAATGAAATTTTAAGAACTTGGGGTCTGAACATACAGGAAGGTGAAAGGCGTGCACGGGATACAGTAAATTGGAGCTATGTGGTATACGGGGCGAAGTATATATATATATATATATATATATATATATATATATATATATATATATATATATATATATATATACATATATATATATGACCAAACTAAGCGGCAATTGGTTTCGCCAAGAGCGTGAAGTCACCTTCGACAAGGCTTTAAAATCGACAGTGAACTAGAGTATTTAGGATCATCGTCGAGGACCTCCTTTCCCCCAAGAAGGCCACCTTACCCTGCAGCTCTGAAACTGCAAGAGCCAAAATGATTAGGTTTTGGGATTATTATGATTATTATCAGCAGTAGTATTAGGATTATTATTACTATTGTTATTAGTGAACAGTTCCAGAACTCCCTGGGGCTTCTGCAGTTTTGAGGGTACACTGAGCAGAAAAGGTAGATGCTAGACTCCCCTGGGGTGATAATGTCCTAGACCAGTCTGTAGTCCTTCTCGTCCGCTGACGACGTAGCCTCGTTATCTGTGTAACCAGTTGTAGACGTAGTCCGTTTATATATATATATATATATATATATATATATATATATATATATATATATATATATATATATATATATATATATACCAAGGCAACTGTATTGAGAGAGGTCGTTAGGTAGGTCTTCATTAATTTCCTCATTTGGACTTTCACTACCATCTTCAGGAGTCATTCTACCAGTAGCCTTGTTCGTCTGTGATATACAGACTTACGTACCAGTTGCTATTTCTGGAAGAAAAGTATATCCTCAAGTGACCCCCACCCACGACCTCCACGGAAGCAGATAACTGTCAACAGTTAAAGTACGAAGGAACATACATTTAGTTTATTCACAGTGTCACTATAGCTACCTGCCAGGAATTCACAAAATTACTCGTATGTAAATACTTCTGTAAATTGCATATATATATATATATATATATATATATATATATATATATATCATACAATCTAGGACTTCTTTTATGAGACTCCTGCAATTTCGAAACTGCAGTCTGGTCAAAAGTCGAGAAATAATGGACTCCTTAGTAGCGCGATATCCTCATCATGACTCTACTACTCCCCGTCCATTAAGTGTTACAACCTCGATGAAGGTGACTTGACTGACCATGTAACAACTGGCAGGCGGTGTCCGTACACACACACACACACTCGCAAATATATATATATATATATATATATATATATATATATATATATATATATATATATATATATATATATATATATAATCCCTTGTCTTACGCACTTTATTTACCTCCTTCCAAAACATCTTTTTATTCTCCCTAAAATCTAATGATACTCTCTCACCCCAACTCATTTACCCTCTTTTTCACCTCTTGCACCTTTCTCTTGATCTCCTGTCTCTTTTTTTATATACATCTCCCACTCATTTGCATTATTTCTATGCAAAAATCGTCCAAATGCCTCTCTTTTCTCTTTCACTAATAATCTTACTTCTTCATCCCACCACTCACTACCCTTTCTAATCTGCCCACCTCCCACGCTTCTCATGCCACAAGCATCTTTTGCGCAAGCCATCACTGCTTCCCTAAATACATCCCATTCCTCCCCCACTCCCCTTACCTCCTTTGTTCTCACCTTTTTCCATTCTGAACTCAGTCTCTCCTGGTACTTCCTCACACAAGTCTCCTTCCCAAGCTCACTTACTCTCACCACTCTCTTCACCCCAACATTCTTCAGTGAAGGGGGCTAATGGGGAGGCGATAACAAGTAGTGGTGATGTGAGAAGGAGATGGAGTGAGTATTTTGAAAGAATGGCCCAACCCACCCACATACACATATATATACATACACGTCCACACACGCAAATATACACACCCATACATCTCAATGTATACATATATATACACACACAGACATATACATATATACACATGTACATAATTCATACTGTCTGCCTTTATTCATTCTGATCGCCACCTCGCCACACATGGAATAACAACCCCCTCC
The DNA here is from genome assembly GCF_036320965.1 of Panulirus ornatus. NCBI lineage: Eukaryota > Metazoa > Arthropoda > Malacostraca > Decapoda > Palinuridae > Panulirus > Panulirus ornatus. Next base: position 9,619,357 of record NC_092224.1, on the reverse strand, counting down.
CCCCTCATGTGTGCGAGGTAGCGCTAGGAAAAGACAACAAAGGCCCCATTCGTTCACACTCAGTCTCTAGCTGTCATGTAATAATGCACCGAAACCACAGCTCCCTTTCCACATCCAGGCCCCACACAACCTTCCATGGTTTACCCAAGACGCTTCACATGCCCTGGTTCGGGCCATTGACAGCACGTCGACCCCGGTATACCACATCGTTCCAATTCACTCTATTCCTTGCACGCCTTTCACCCTCCTGCATGTTCAGGCCCCGATCTCTCAAAATCTTTTTCACTCCATCTTTCCACCTCCAATTTGGTCTCCCACTTCTCCTTGTTCCCTCCACCTCTGGCACATATATCCTCTTGGTCAATCTTTCCTCACTCATTCTCTCCATGTGACCAAACCATTTCAAAACACCCTCTTCTGCTCTCTCAACCACACTCTTTATATTTCCACACATCTCTCTTACCCTTACATTACTTACTATATCAAACCTCCTCACCCCACATATATATAAAGAGCAGTGTGGTTTCAGAAGTGGTAGAGGATGTGTGGATCAGGTGTTTGCTTTGAAGAATGTATGTGAGAAATACTTAGAAAAGCAAATGGATTTGTATGTAGCATTTATGGATCTGGAGAAGGCATATGATAGAGTTGATAGAGATGCTCTCTGGAAGGTATTAAGAATATATGGTGTGGGAGGCAAGTTGTTAGAAGCAGTGAAAAGTTTTTATCGAGGATGTAAGGCATGTGTACGTGTAGGAAGAGAGGAAAGTGATTGGTTCTCAGTGAATGTAGGTTTGCGGCAGGGGTGTGTGATGTCTCCATGGTTGTTTAATTTGTTTATGGATGGGGTTGTTAGGGAGGTAAATGCAAGAGTCTTGGAAAGAGGGGCAAGTATGAAGTCTGTTGGGGATGAGAGAGCTTGGGAAGTGAGTCAGTTGTTGTTCGCTGATGATACAGCGCTGGTGGCGGATTCATGTGAGAAACTGCAGAAGCTGGTGACGGAGTTTGGTAAAGTGTGTGGAAGAAGAAAGTTAAGAGTAAATGTGAATAAGAGCAAGGTTATTAGGTACAGTAGGGTTGAGGGTCAAGTCAATTGGGAGGTGAGTTTGAATGGTGAAAAACTGGAGGAAGTGAAGTGTTTTAGATATCTGGGAGTGGATCTGTCAGCGGATGGAACCATGGAAGCGGAAGTGGATCATAGGGTGGGGGAGGGGGCGAAAATTTTGGGAGCCTTGAAAAATGTGTGGAAGTCGAGAACATTATCCCGGAAAGCAAAAATGGGTATGTTTGAAGGAATAGTAGTTCCAACAATGTTGTATGGTTGCGAGGCGTGGGCTATGGATAGAGTTGTGCGCAGGAGGATGGATGTGCTGGAAATGAGATGTTTGAGGACAATGTGTGGTGTGAGGTGGTTTGATCAAGTAAGTAACGTAAGGGTAAGAGAGATGTGTGGAAATAAAAAGAGCGTGGTTGTGAGAGCAGAAGAGGGTGTTTTGAAATGGTTTGGGCACATGGAGAGAATGAGTGAGGAAAGATTGACCAAGAGGATATATGTGTCGGAGGTGGAGGGAACGAGGAGAAGAGGGAGACCAAATTGGAGGTGGAAAGATGGAGTGAAAAGGATTTTGTGTGATCGGGGCCTGAACATGCAGGAGGGTGAAAGGAGGGCAAGGAATAGAGTGAATTGGAGCGATGTGGTATACAGGGGTTGACGTGCTGTCAGTGGATTGAATCAAGGCATGTGAAGCGTCCGGGGTAAACCATGGAAAGCTGTGTAGGTATGTATATTTCCGTGTGTGGACGTGTGTATGTACATGTGTATGGGGGGGGGGTTGGGCCATTTCTTTCGTCTGTTTCCTTGCGCTACCTCGCAAACGCGGGAGACAGCGACAAAGTATAAAAAAAAAAAAAAAAAATATATATATATATATATATATATATATATATATATATATATATATATATATATATATATATATATATACATATATATATATATATATATATAGGTGTTACCGAACTCCGCCAGTATATGGTTTTATCGCCAGTGGAAAGTCACCTCTTAGAGGGAATGGTATACAGCTTGGTGAGGAGTTTCTCTCTTCAAAGGTGTCCATCATTTCTGTGCTGATGAGTGGAGCGCAGTGTCGAAGCTGCAGTAGCCTTATCATTGGGATTTCTGAGGTTGATTTCATATATATATATATATATATATATATATATATATATATATATATATATATATATATATATATATATATATACACACACACGAAATGTCTTTCTCTTTGCCAATTTTGAGTGTGCGTATGTGTACATATTGGTGTAAGTTCTCTCTCTATGTTCACAGTTCCTTCCCTTCTGTTGTTCCTTCTGTTACCGTTTAACGTTAGTGAGGTGTGTTATTTTGTGCTCTTTGATAAGTGTCTTTTTTCACCATTATTTGATTCATCATCATTTCAGACAAATGTCCTGAAGACTTCACAATATCAGAACCTTTTCAGTATATACTGTGAATTATTCCAGAGTATTATGATTTGCAAATTATTTTTTTTTATACATGAGTGTCAAAGTCATCAGTTTCTTGTATGTGGACGAGGTGTGTGGTGTAGGGATGGGTGAGACTTAGGTAGGTAGGTTTGATGAAGGATTTATCCCAGTGTGGTTTATTTGTGTGAATCTCTCTCTCTCTCTCTCTCTCTCTCTCTCTCTCTCTCTCTCTCTCTCTCTCTCTCTCTCTCTCTCTCTCTCTCTCTCTCTCTCTCGTTATCCAGATTTGTCTTACCGTATTTTTGTGTTCACGTGTGGCCTGTGTACAGTCTTTGATGTGCATGCCAGTCATATATGTGTCCTGTGGCTCTCCTGTTTTGTGTACCCATCCCTGTGTCTTGTATTTTGTATCTTTTTGGGTTTGTATTTCTTGCATTCATGTGCCCTTCTCTGATATGTACCGTATCCAGTTCCAGTGTCCTTGTGTTCTTTTCTCATCCTGTGATATGTGTCCCTTTGTGTCATGAGTTTGTTCTGTATCCTGTATTCGTATTTGTAATGTGTTCTTGCAATATGTCCTTATGTTTTTGTATCCCTGTGTCTTGTGCTTCTAATTCCTGTGTACTGCCTGTGTTCTGTGTACCCCTCGTCTCTTGTGTCCTGTGTTATATGTTCCCCATGTGTTCCTTGTACTTGTGTGAGATGTCCTCCTCCTCCTAACTCGTCGTGTTCTGGTCTTCCTTTCTTTAGTCCCGAGTTCCTCTTACGGTTTTGAACCTCCCTTCCTTGATCCTGTACTTCACGGGTTCTGTGTCCTCCAGTATCCTCTCTTTGCTCCTAGTTCTGCTGTAGTAGTTGTTATGGTTTCTCTGTGGTCGTCCAGAAGTTTGATGTTCTGGTTTCATGCAGGCGCGGTCGTCCTATGGCTCTCCTGGAACTTGGTGACTGTGTGGCCTTTCTAACATGTGCTCCTCCTGTGGTCTTCCTTGGACGTCGTCCTTGTGTGTTGTTTGAAAGACGTAATAATGAGGTATTTGTGCACATGAGTAGTCTGATGTTCTCTGTATGTGAGGCTCTTGATGTGCTCCTCACATGTTCCGTTGTTATACCCCTGAGACATGCTCCTGTGGTGCTCCTGAGGCGTTCTTGTATTTCTTGTAAGGTGTGGTCCTGTGGCATACGGTCTTCCTGTGGTGTACCAAAAAATCTAAACCTTCTCTGGTCTTCCCCTAGCATGGTTTTCTTCGTCCATTGGTTCGACTGAGGCTCTCCAGAAATGTGTCCTGGTGGGTCTCCTGAGGCATCCTACAGGCTCACCTTAGGTGTGTTCTCTGTGTCATGCTTGAATTCCCGTTTTGATCCTCATTTTCCCGTGGTCTTACGGAAACGTAACTGTCTTGCTGTTCCCAATGTGATGTAACATAGCGCTCTTGCAGCATATCTAAAGTGTGTTCTCCTGAGGCGTTGTCCTTCTGTGGTCCTACTGAGAAGATTACTATCAGCTCTTGGGGTTCTGTCGTTCTTGTGGTCCGGCTAGAACGTGGCCTATAGTATCCTTCTGAGTTCTTAATGTGGCCCTTCTGAGGCATGATTACCCTGTGCATCTGGTTCTGTGGCATCCCCTCGTGTATATATATTTTTTCCTACTGTCCTTGGGATACAAGTTCATCCTCAGGTGTAAACTTGCCGTGGATCTGACTGAATTGTTGTATGTTGCTTGTGTCAGGCTTGATGATCCTCTGGTCCTAAATCGCAATCCCTTTTGTTGTTATCCTTAAGTATGGTCTTAATGTGCTTCCTCGTGAGATGTAGTTTCTGTTTTTCTGTGGCTCGCCAATATGTGAGTTGGTAGCAGCTCACTCCACAAACTCTTACTTTCTCCATCTCGCAAATAACACTTGACAAGACATTTTAGGAACGGTCATTTTCTGGATCACATCAGCTGTGAAAGTCCTGTGGCGTAACGCTGTACAGGCATAGATAGAGTTTCTGAACCCTCGGCCTTCCTGCGTCCTCCTTGAGTCATTGTATTTCTGTCATCTGAAGTCGTAATCCTCCTTTAGGCTTTCTTGTGTGCGTGATCCCCTTGGGTTTTGTTGATTAGTGGTCTCATCAGGTCCTGGTCCCGCTCCTGTGCATTTCATGATGCACTGTTTTGTTATGGCTCTTGATTGATCTTTATGAACCCCTCTGAGTATTATAACTGTGACTCTTCGGTGAAATGGTATTTTTGTGTGCCTCTTGAGGTGTTGCTCCTCTAATTCGTGCCAACTGGCGTCAGTACCCGTCATAAGGCAAGAACATCCAGTGGCACCCTGGAGGCATGGTAAGTGTGTGTGTGTTCCTCTCCAGACACTGGCCTCACCTGGGCAATACATTTAATGGCCTCATGCTATCCTTCCCAGGACGCTAGCTGTCTCTAGCTCTGCCATGACCCCCTCGTGGTATATCTCTCCTTAGACATGAGCTTCCATTCGCCTTCCACATACTGAGACATAACGTCCCTGTAATCTTCCTCAGCCCTGCCACTTCTTTGGCCGTCTTAAGTTGTGGACTTCGTAATCTGTTGTCATCCTGTGATCCCGAAGCGTAAGTTTATAACCGGAAGTCTTGAGGTGTAATATTCCAGAGGTCGAACTGAGGTCTGGTCGTCATATGGTACATCTGAGACGTCGTCCCCAGAGGCCATCTTGTTCTCGTTGCACCATGTGTTCCTTTTTTTATCTTGTGCCAGTCATTGTTCTGCATGTCTTCTGTGCACTCGCTATGTACCCGTGTCGACTTGACTGTCTGTACCTCGTGACACCATTGTTTATGATAAACCCTCACATCTTGTGTCCTAATGTATATTGTATGTTTTTATTTTTTGATGGATTATTATCCTTAGACATGTTGCTCTTGTGATTCTCTTGTGGCGTTAGACGTGATGTTCACGTTATTTCTGAGACGTTGTTTTCATTTAACCTCTTGTCGTTCTTGGGGCATGATCCTCCTCCAGCAGTCTAGAAATATTAAGTACTGTTGGCACTCTTCATGCTCGGCCCACCTTCAGTCTTGCTGAAGCATTTGACTCTTTTCAAACACTTCATACTTTGTCCTCCACACGTGTTTTCTTCTTCCCTTGGCTTCCCTAATGACTGGTCCGCATTCAGTCCTCTTCTGCGGTCCTAGGATGGCGTGGTCCTCCTATGGCCCTCTTGAAAATTCTTTCTCCTGAAGAAAACCTTCGGCTTTTTCTCCTAAGAAGGTCTTTCTTAGGGCCCAGTAAGGCTTGGTACTACTGTGGTTCTATAGACGTAGCCTTTGTTTGGCTCTCCTGTAGCGTGGTTCTCCTCAAGCATGGCCCAGCTGTAGTCCTCCTTTTACATAGGTTTTCTTTGGTTGTGACGCTACTCATTTGTGGCCCACTTCAGTTTTATCCCTTGCTCAGTTGTAGCCCCCCTTATCTGTAGCCCTGCTTGGTTGTGACCCCTGTCAGTTGTGGCCCTGCTTGATTGTGACCCCTGTCAATTGTAGCACTGCTTAATTGTGACCCCTATCAATTGTGGCCCTGCTTGGTTGTGACCCTTGTCAATTGTGTCCCTGCTTGGTTGTGACCCCTGTCAATTTTGGTCCTGCCATTCTGTGGCCCTGCTCAGTAGTGGCTTTGCTCGGATGTGTTGCCGCTTATCTATGGTCCTGCTCTGTTGTGGTCTTGCGTTTCTGTGATCCCGCTCGATTGTAACGCTGTTCATCTGTCGCCGCCTGTTGCTTTGACCCTGCTCGCCTGTGGTCATGTTTATTTGTGGCCTTGACCCTCTGTGGTTCTGCCCAAGTATTGTCCTGCTTATCTGTGAACATCTTTTGTTGTGGTCCTGGCCATATGTGGCCTTTACTTGAATGTGGTCCTGCTTATCTGTGGCCCTGATTATCAAAGCCACTTGCCCATCAGTGGTCTAACGTATCTGTGGCCTTGTTCATCCATGGCCCTGCTATCTATAGTCATGCACGGTTACGCCCCCTGATTATCTGTGGTCTTGCATGGGTACAGCATAGGTTGTATGTGTCCCTGCTGAGCAGTGGCCCTTCTTGGCTGTAGCCGTTCTAGAATTTGGCCCTTTTTAGTTGTGGTCCTACACATTTGTGACCCTTCTCAGCAGTGACTTTGCTCGGATTCGACTCTGCTCAGCTATTGCCCTTCTCAGCTGTGGATTTGCTGGGCTGTGACCCTCCTGAGATGTGACTCTGCTGGGCTGTGGCTCTGCTTGGCTATGAATCTGCTCAACTATGGCGCTATCAGCTGGGGCCCATCCTATTGTGGCCCTGTGTAGCTGTGGCCATCAATTATCGATTGATTTTCATCCCGTGGTAGCAATTTATCACTACATATATCCTAAAAGGAATGACAGTGATTGTATTGAGAACAACACCACACATCTTGCTGGGAGGCGCTGGAACGAGCGGAACCTGTGTACTGGAGCTGCCTTTGAGGACCATGGGTCCCACAGCTACCAGCAAAGCACTGTCCTGTACATTCTATATGGCTGAGTGAAACCGCGCTCTGCAGTACGTGATGACGTGCGATCGATGTGAGGCTCGAATTGCTGCAGTTGTGCACACAGGGTGAGCCTCGAGTTGCAGTTGGAGTGGGCATGTCTCCGCCTCACCTCGCGTCAGAAGGATGGCCGAGACTGATTTCATAATCCACCTTCCGCGGACTGGAGGGTGGCAGGGAGGGAGCCAGCAGGGTGGAGAGGATTTAGTGGTATTGCCAGGAAGTAAGGCACGCCAGCCCGCACCCAGGGAAATTGTCCACCAGTGCTGGTGTACTACAGGCTGGCTGGTCTAGTCTTGATGTACTAAAGGGTTAATGTACTATTAGCTGGCTGGTATGGTGTACCACACCCTGGCCGGACCATTGTTGATGTACTGCAGGCTTGTTGTTTCAGTGGTACTGTAGGCCTATATGTACTATAGGCTGGCTGGTATGGTGTACTACAGGCTAGCTGGTCCAGCTTTGGTGGACTGCAGGATAGCTGGCCCGTGAATAGTGTACTATATGCTGGCTGGACCAGTGCTTGTGTACTGAAGACTGGCTTGTATAGTTTTTTGTGTGCTACAGACTGCCTTGTCTAGCGTAAGTTTACTACAGGCTGGTTGGTCCAGTGCTAGTGTACTACAGGTGGGCTGGTCCATTACTTCTAACTGGCTGGTCCAGTGTTAGTTCACTATAGGCTGGTGGACCAAGTGTTGGTGCACTGCAGGTTGGCTAGTCCAGTGCTTGTGTCCTGCAGGTTAGATGGTCCAGTGTTAGTATAATACAGATCGGTTGGTTCATTGTTAGTGTACTAAAGGTTGGTTGGTCCTGTGCTAGTGTACTATGGGCTGGTTGGTCCAGTAATGGTGTACTACAGGCTTTTCTGGTCCAGTAATGGTGTACGTCAGGCTGGCTGGTCCATTGTAGGTGTACTACAGGCTGGTTGGTCCGGTAATGGTGTACTACAGACTTGCTGGTCCAGTGTTGGTATACTGCAGGCTGGTTGGTCCAGTAATGGTGTACTGCAGGCTGGCTGGTCTAGTGCTGGTGTACTGCAGGCTGGCTGGACCAGTGTTGGTGTTCTACAGGCTGGCTGGTCCAGTGTTGGTGTGCTAAAGGCTGGCTGATCCAGTGTTGGTCCAGTGATTGTGTACTACAGGCTGGCTGGTTCAGTGATAGTGTACTTCAGGCTGGCTGGTCCAGTGTTGGTGCACTACAGGCTGGCTGGTCCAGTGATGGTGTAATACAGGCTGGCTGGTCTAGTGATGGCGTATTACAGGCTGGCTGGTTCAGGGTAATGGTGTACTATAGGCTGGCTGGTTCAGGGTAAGGGTGTACTACAGGCTGGCTGGCTCAGGGTAATAGTGTACTACAGGCTGGCTGGATCAGGGTAATGGTGTACTACAGGCTGGCTGGATCAGGGTAATGGTGTACTACAGGCTGGCTGGTTCAGGGTAATGGTGTACTACAGGCTGGCTGGATCAGGGTAATGGTGTACTACAGGCTGGCTGGTTCAGGGTAATGGTGTACTACAGGCTGGCTGGTTCAGGGTAATGGTGTACTACAGGCTGGCTGGTTCAGGGTAATGGTGTACTACAGGCTGGCTGGTTCAGGGTAATGGTGTACTACAGGCTGGCTGGTTCAGGGTAATTGTGTACTACAGGCTGGCTGGTTCAGAGTAATGGTGTACTACAGGCTGGCTGGTTCAGAGTAATGGTGTACTACAGGCTGGCTGGTTCAGGGTAATGGTGTACTACAGGCTGGCTGGTTCAGGGTAATGGTGTACTACAGGCTGGCTGGTTCAGGGTAATGGTGTACTACAGGCTGGCTGGTTCAGGGCAATGGTGTACTACAGGCTGGCTGGTTCAGGGTAATGGTGTACTACAGGCTGGCTGGTTCAGGGTAATGGTGTACTACAGGCTGGCTGGTTCAGGGTAATGGTGTACTACAGAGTAAATACTTCAGGTAGTTAGTAGCAGTGTTTCCCCAGGTCAGTGGTCGCAGGTACACAAATGTACCTGAAGCGGGTGTTGGTTGGGAGGTTTGATGTCTTTAAAGCAGGGATATATCCGTGCAGGTTCTTGCTGTGGTGCGCAGCCATCTCTCACCACACAACCCTACCCTCCACCACTCGTCCACGTTCACATCCCGCCAATTTCTATTCAAAGCCACTTTGAGTTACCGCATTGTAACTTTGCTTAGAGATAACCACCCCATATGTCTTTTTTGTTCTACGTCCTGATGATGTATCATACAGTGTTGTGTTCTTACATGAAAACGCATGCATATAGTGTAATGGTCCATTGAACATTAGGTTAACAATCACAAGTTCATCCCAGCTGAACAGGCCATAAAAAAAAAATATGAGGAATGAGTACGTGAACAACACTGTGTGACATTTGTAACACTGAGGGAGGAGGCGCTCATAAAGATTTTCAAAATGTTAGGTAAGTCATCAGCAGCAGTAGGAGGAGCAGTAGCGGCAGCAGAAGCTGGAACAGGAGCAGGAATGTTAATCAAGGATGGGAGCTCAGCAGCTACAATGAGGAGGAGGTTGTATGGCAAGAAGAAGTCCCAGTCAGAGGGGATGGATCCGCCAATAACACACGGTACAGAAAGCCGAGCTATTGGCGTCCCTGGCCGAGTTCTGCGTTTAGTACCCCTCCTTATTGACAGCTTGAACCCGTTTTCTTTTAGAATTACTGAACAGTCTCTGTGACGGACACCTGGGGTTGCCGGCTCAAAGGATCGCCATTACTTGCTGAGTTTATATTAACGTTACCGCAGTACAGGTGATCTCACCTGAGATATATATATATATAAACCAAGACGGGATCAGTCGACTCGGATGTAAAATTTTCGTACAAAAAAAATTGCTTATATTAGAAAGCAGACGAACATAGATGAACGAAATCACGTCCGGCCCTGCCCTTCACCTTACCTTGAGATTGGCTTGGCTGGAGGAGCGCATCAGACCTTGACATTTATGGGAATGACTTCAGTTTGTCTGCCGTTGGCCAGATGCCTCGTCGACATATGTGCTACATCACACATGCTGTGCGGTATTATGATGTTAGTTTGCTGTTTGTTATATCCTGTCTGTTGAAGTAAACGTGAAATAAGTAACTATGTCGAATCACCTTTGTCTTCACCAGTGTTTCTAACGAAGATAATCTTCTAATGATGCCAGTGGGGTCGTCCAAGTGATTATTGTTGTTCTCAGATGTGACGAATCGAGTTTCCTGGTTGTCGTCTCGCGAAGCGTTGACACGGGGAACACAGGGGAGCAGGGCAACGCAAGTGACGTCAACAAGTGTTTCAAGTTAATCCATGCCCAGCCTAACACACACATACATACATACGCACCCATAGCTAGCCTAACACTCGCACACATGCATATTCATTCATACCCATCCTAACAAATACATACGTACTCATCCATATCCAGCCTAACAAAAACACATACATAAGCACCCATACCTAGCCCATTAGACAGATATACCCATACCCAGTCTGACAGACATACCCACGCATACCCATACCCATGCTGACACGTACGTATGCACCCAAACCCACCCTAACACACATTAGCATACGCAGCTTTACCCAATCTAAAGCATACATAACCACCCATACCCAATCAAATGCACATAAGCATACGCACCCTTACACAGCCAAACACGCATACGTACGCCCCCATATCTAGCTTAGCACATGTATACATACGCACCCTTACTCAGCAACCACACGTACATATGCACCCATACGCAGCCCAACACACACACACACATATATACCCATACCCAGCCTAATACACAGCGCACATACATATTCACCCATACCCAGCCTAACACACACATAATACATACCCATACCCAGCCTGACACAGACACACTCACCCATACCCAACCTATCACACAATACATACATACTCACCCATATAGAACTTAACACACAATTACCTACGCATCCAAATCCATCCTAACACACACGTACATACGCACCTGTACCCAGCCTAACTCATACATACACACTCCCACACATACAATGCATACTCGCGCAAACCCACTTTCATAAGCATCCATCCAAGACTAACACACGCACGCATATGCACCCATACCTAGCCTAACACACGCACGCATGCACGTTAAAGCTAATCCAAACAAGCACATGAAACCATACCCAACGTAATACACATATTCTTGCTTACCCATACTTAGCACTGCATGATATATACATGCATATGCACCCACACACAGCCTAGCCTAGCACACTATACGCAGTCTAAGACGCACGTATTCGCACTCATGCACGGCCTAATACACTTCATACACAGCCTAACACACGCACGCAGCTGCACCCATAGACACACAAGACGTACACAAAAAAGGACACACACACACACACACACACACACACACACACACACACACACGACTCAGTCATGGTACAGCAGGTGATGACAAAGGCTGGTCATTGCAGCCGTTGGCACAGCCTTGTAGCATCACGCAGCATGTCACTCCGTAACAGCTGTACCATTATATATCTCGTATGGCCAGAGGTAGAATGTCTTTCAAGTGATGTGTAGTCCAGCCAGGACGACTAGTGTGGCCTGTCTTGCCGGGGGTGGGCCGCCTGCCTCTCCAGGTAATTTTAGCGTCCTCGCCCAAGTGGACTCGATCCATGTTAGTCCGAGACTATGAAGGTCTCATCGAACGGTGAACGACCCCCACGATCTTCTCCGACCCCGAGTTCCTGGCACAGTGTTGTAATGGCGATTCTTTAGCGTGGTCCATCACCAGCTTTTAACTAATCCCTGTCTCGCAGTTTCTGAAATTTTCTGGAGGCTTGACCCGCGCCTGGCATGTCCCGTCTCTGCCACTCACCACACCACCTCCCCGGCTGGCCTCCCGCCGCCACCCCAGGAGACCGCTGCTGTAACTCCTTCATTACTCTAGTTTTTTGAATAATGTCTTAAAGTCACCTCTAAACTTTTTTTCTTTTAAATCTTTTTTTTTTCTACTGATATTTACAACTGGAATCACAGTTTCTTTGTTTTTTGGGTGGGCTTTAAACCCAGAGAGTATCATTAGTGCTTATCTACCCATGTCTACTTGTAGTCTTTTTCCATTGATATCAGTTTTGATTTCCAGGGAGAGGAGATGTATTTGAAAACATGGCCTTTTCCGACCTGGGCGTTCCATACGTCAATGGTATCACAACTGGTACTAAGCCTCTTCCATAGCTCTTGGATGCGCTTCCCCCAAGTCCTCTTCATCCTCACTCTTCGCATCTGATGTCCTTTTTTTTTTTTAAGATTCTTGTAGCACAACCTTCATGTTCCTCTTGGACCTAGAGAAAAAAAAGGTTCTCCAAAGGACCTTTTGAGATTAATATATTCATAGCAGTATGAGTGTTACCTGTGGGTCTTCATATTATTATCTTCAGTTTATAAAACGAGAGTAAACAGAAATTCTTGATGGTGAAGGACCTTGGCTGGGAGGGTAAAGGCTCTGGCCGGCCACCAGGGACGGACACACGTCACCTGTTGTCTCGCCCGGCCACACAACGACTTTATGTTGTCGTCGGAGCTTCTTTGCTCCTAATTTTTTTACCCCCTCCAAGCAAGCTCTCAAGAATTTCTAGCCCATATCCTTTCTGTTCACTTCTGCTCTTATATATATATATATATATATATATATATATATATATATATATATATATATATATATATATATATACTCTCTCACTATTATTCATTCAGTCTGGCCCTGATGACTGACCTTAAACAGTTTTAAACAAGCATGAAGCCAACCCTACACCCGCCACCCTTGTACCACCCCCCACCCTCCCACCAATGGACCCACTGGCCCGCTCATCACCGTGTCCATCGTGCTGCCGTGAGTGAGGATGTAGAAGTCGGTGGTTCATGCTTTGATTTGCAGGTTTTATTGGATTTATGCATTTCCTCTCAACCGTTTTGTTTTTGGTAGGTGCTAAACTCCGTCCTTATGGAAAGAGCTGAAATTTATGTTTCGTTTTTGATCTGTTTCTGTTTGAACGAGTCCACCCCTCTCCCGGGTGGGCGTTGTGTGTTGTGTTGGCCATAAACAGTGATGACTTGCACTCCGGAGTATTGCTGCAGCTAGCCTGACCATCCCTCTCCTTCACTCCCTTCAAAGTCCCTCTATTTTTTTGTTTTGTATTTTGTTTTTACATTTTTTCGTTGTTGTTTTTTTGTCTTGTTTTGTAGAACTGGATGTTTCCGTTTGCCCTCAGACTCCTGTTGGAGGTTGAGACATGCACTGTAATCTTAAGGCTCTTGACTCGGCTGCATTGTGTGGCGCGGGGGGGAAACTCCCCAGCCACGTGTACCCTCGTCTGAAAGTTGGCTTCTGTCATGTGTATGTGATTCATGCTGTTATGTTCTCATATTCTCTCCCTATGTGATAGATATGTGACATATGTAGGCAGGTAAACAACGGAGATATTTACATTGTACCACATGTCTTATTTGTCTCGGTAAATCATTTCATATATATATATATATATATATATATATATATATATATATATATATATATATATATATATATATATATCTATCCACTAACGAGCATTCTTAACAGGGAGTAAGATCGTAACAGACGAGCTCCTCCAAGAATATTGAATCATCTCCCACCCTCCCTAGTTCCCTCCCTTTTACACTGGTGGTATAACCCTCCCAACACGACCCCTCCACAGCCTGCCCTTCCCCACGATGACTTCTGGCTTTCTAAAAGGTGAACTGGTGAGTACCTAGTAAGACACAGCGCCGGGGAGTATAGAGCACCAGGGGCTACACAGCGCCGGGGAGTATAGAGTACCAGGGGCTACACAGCGCCGGGGAGTATAGAGCACCAGGGGCTACACAGCGCCGGGGAGTATAGAGCACCAGGGGCTACACAGCGCCGGGGAGTATAGAGCACCAGGGGCTACACAGCGCCGGGGAGTATAGAGCACCAGGGGCTACACAGCGCCGGGGAGTATAGAGCACCAGGGGCTACACAGCGCCGGGGAGTATAGAGCACCAGGGGCTACACAGCGCCGGGGAGTATAGAGCACCAGGGGCTACACAGCGCCGGGGAGTATAGAGTATCAGGGGCTACACAGCGCCGGGGAGTATAGAGCACCAGGGGCTACACAGCGCCGGGGATTATAGAGCACCAGGGGCTACACAGCGCCGGGGAGTATAGAGCACCAGGGGCTACACAGCGCCGGGGATTATAGAGTACCAGGGGCTACACAGCGCCGGGGAGTTTAGAGTACCAGGGGCTACACAGCGCCGGGGAGTATAGAGCACCAGGGGCTACACAGCGCCGGGGAGTATAGAGCACCAGGGGCTACACAGCGCCGGGGAGTATAGAGCACCAGGGGCTACACAGCGCCGGGGAGTATAGAGCACCAGGGGCTACACAGCGCCGGGGAGTATAGAGCACCAGGGGCTACACAGCGCCGGGGAGTATAGAGCACCAGGGGCTACACAGCGCCGGGGAGTATAGAGCACCAGGGGCTACACAGCGCCGGGGAGTATAGAGCACCAGGGGCTACACAGCGCCGGGGAGTATAGAGCACCAGGGGCTACACAGCGCCGGGGAGTATAGAGCACCAGGGGCTACACAGCGCCGGGGAGTATAGAGCACCAGGGGCTACACAGCGCCGGGGAGTATAGAGTACCAGGGGCTACACAGCGCCGGGGAGTATAGAGCACCAGGGGCTACACAGCGCCGGGGAGTATAGAGTACCAGGTGCTACACAGCGCCGGGGAGTATAGAGTACCAGGGGCTACACAGCGCCGGGGAGTATCGGGAAGTTGAGAGATGGTCAATGAAGTTGGTTTGTGTGGGTGAGTTACCTTTTGTCGTGTGGTGCCCGGGGATCACGACACACTCTGGTTTACGTGGAAGTTCTTGCATTTGAAGTATAGATCTCTCTCTCTCTCTCTCTCTCTCTCTCTCTCTCTCTCTCTCTCTCTCTCTCTCTCTCTCTCTCTCTCTCTCTCTCTCTCTCTCTATGACGACAAGGAATGAATATCAACAACTTCATTAAGCTCTCTTGAAAATCTCTGTGACAGAGAAATGTTTTCCATCTCCCTTTCAATGCCCCCCCCCCCAACCCACTCGTTACCCCAGTCACCCCTCTCACTCCCCCGTCATTACTCCCCTCCCTTCTCAGTTAGTTTCACTGCCCCCTTACCCCTCTCATCTACTTCACTGGTCTGTCTGCAGTAATGAATAGAATGTTGATTATTGGTAATAAGATTGAGGATACATTTGTATATCTGAGAAGATTGACTATATATATATATATATATATATATATATATATATATATATATATATATATATATATACGAATAAAGTGTATATGAACGCGCACCTTCATATATATATATATATATATATATATATATATATATATATATATATATATATATATATATATATATATATATGGGTTACTTGCACCTGAACAGAAATCGTACCACATATGTAGGCCGGATTGTGGATTGGTGAAGGGGGGGGATCATTTATTTACCATGACTAAGGTAGGAACAGGTCGAATCGATCCAGGATGTCAAGTGGGGTCATTCCAGGTGCCGGGTCAGGAGAGATCAGGTGCACCCAACCTAACCTCAGATCACCTAATCCGTCAGGCTTGTGCTTAGAAACTTGCTCCGCAAAAAAAAAAAAAAAAAAAAAAATCCCTTTCAGAGCCAAATACTAAAGTTTCTATTGACCACGAACACCCCAGTTCTTGGAACAAGATGAACTGCCAGGGTCAGCGCCATCACCGAATCCTGATATCATAAGAATAACAGAAACGAGAATGACAACTTCAGGGAATCACTTAATGGCAGTATCGAGGTGTGGAGCTATCAGTAAGGCAAGATAACACGAGGCAAGTGGAGGTGTTCTGCTCTGTGTAACAGAGGGGTTAGATGTGACCAGGATATATGACATAGTTGATGCGAGCGACTTGCTCTACATAGTAATAGATATCACTTCTGTCGGCGTATACAGACCCGGAAACGGTGTAGAAAACGATAGTATATCGTACAAAAGATTAGTTTGAAATGAAACGGCACTTATCACAGATTCTAGCAATTGCAGTATTATTAAGCAGCAACTCTTGTCAGGGAAAGAGACCAATCTATTTAGGTGAGATAACTTTTTAAATTAGATCGTCTTAGTGTAACGAGAGGCAACAACGTATTAGACTTTGGGATATATAGACGAAATCTGATTAGCTTCTGTAGAGTTGATGAAAAGAAAGGTAGGAGTGATTACACTACATCTTATTCACCGAAATCTTTGGGTTACAGATATAACGTATCTGATTTTACAATAACAAATTTCAATAAAAAGCTTCAGGACTCTTGATGATATAAAGTGGATTAAGTTTTAAACGTAGACCCGGCGAAAAAGATGTGAAGTAAATAAGAAAAACACGATAATTCTCCTTGAGAAAAACAGTATTCCGGGAAGAAAAAGAGGATTGGTAGGAAAGGTATGCCAGTGTGATGACTAGAGAAATAAAGGATTTGATGACACGTAAAACCATGAACCTGGGAAATCCGAAGTAAGTGGCACTCCGCAGAATCAAGAAATATATGCAGTATGACGAAGAGAATATTGGATGAAAATTAGAAACGGTAAAAAGTAGAATTTGAAGAGGGAAATTTTCACAGAAGGAAATTACTTGATATATGTAAAAACAAGAAACTAAAACGAGCCGCTATGGACCCAGTATTTTATAAAAATGTCGAACAAAAATGGCACATAAAGTCATGATACTTAAAAAGCGTCCATTTTAATCAACGAATCAGCGTTTATGATCAAAAACTCCTGAAGAAATACCGCAAACACAAAATGTATTTCCACGGTCAGAAAATGCAGAACTGAGGCATTCATGGCCTTCAGAGATATGAAGTACCTCAACACTCGGAAGAATCAAATCTGAATAGGCCACCTGGTCCAGATGTCACCCCTCCCAGAACGCTGCAAGAAGTGAACTGACAACGTTTTCAATGTCTCAGATCAGATGGTCAACAAATCGCCACAAGATAAAGTTCCTAATGGCTGGAAGTTGGCAGACGTAAAGCCATCAATAAAAGGAGATAGAAAATACATTTCGAACTAACGACCAATTCTTCAAAGTTTTCTCTACAGTTTTAGGCTAGATGTTCGTAGCAATGATTAGGGATAAAACTTCAAATTTTTTGATAAAGTAATACCTGATTATCATACTTTTGATCATGACAGGTTGTTTAATGAATCTGATCGAATTCTTGTGTCTATATATATATATATATATATATATATATATATATATATATATATATATATATATATATATATATGAGGATGTACGAAGGGTAGATATGTTGGAAATGACATGTTTGA
Organism: Panulirus ornatus; assembly: GCF_036320965.1. Taxonomy (NCBI): domain Eukaryota; kingdom Metazoa; phylum Arthropoda; class Malacostraca; order Decapoda; family Palinuridae; genus Panulirus; species Panulirus ornatus. The sequence continues at coordinate 9,601,906 of NC_092224.1, read as the reverse complement.
GGACAGTGCTTGGTGTGAGGTGGTTTGATCATGGAATATATTGGTCAAAGAGGTGTGTGGTGGTGAGAGTTTGGTCGAGAGAACTGAAGAACTATTTGCTGTATGGTTTAAACATATTGAAAGAATTATGGCTCAGAAGTGGAAGAGACAGAGAGGTGACCAAAATGGGAATGGAAGGATGGAGTGAAAAAGATAGTTGGGGCGATCGGGGCTTGAACGTGCAGGAGGGTGAAATTCGTGCACGGGATAGAGTGAATTAGAACGAAGGGGTCTACAGGGATCGACGTGCTGTTTGGACTAAACCAGGGCATGTGAAGCGACTGGGGACAACCATGGTCCTGGATGTGGGTAGTAGGCAATGATTTTGTTGCTTTGCACATGACAGCAAGAGAATGAACGTGAGCGAATGCGGCCTTTCTTCGTCCGTTCATTGCGCTACCTCGCTAACGCGGTAAACGGCGAAAAGTGATATATATATATATATATATATATATATATATATATATATATATATATATATATATATATATATATATATATATATCAGCTTCTAAAAGATGGAACAGAGCCATATCAGCTTCTAAAAGATGGAACAGAGCCAAACGAAGAGTGCTCCTCGAAGGCTCAGGCTGGGGTGTTTAAATGTGTGTGGGTACAGCCAAGATGAGAAGAGATAGGCATTATGCTTGAGGAAAGAAATCTGAATGTTCAGGCTCTGATAAAAACGAAGCTCAAGGTGAAGGTAGGTTTGCGGCAAGGGTCCCTGTGGCTGTTTGATTTGTTTATGGATTGGGTGGCTGGGGATGTAAATGCAAGTGTCTTGCAGTGAGGGAAAGATATGCTGTCTGTAGTGGGTGAAGGGGGGACCTGGGAAGTGAGTGAGTTGTGGTTTGCTGAGAACACAGCACTGACGGCAGATGCCAGTGAGAGACTGCAGAATTTGGTGTCTGAGTTTGGGGGATAGTGTGTGAAAAAAGGAAGTTGAGAGTAAATATGAGCGAAAGCAAGTTTATTAGGTTTAGCAGGGCAGAGGGACAGGTTAGTTGGGGTGCGAGTTTAAAAGGAAACAATTTAGAGGACGAGAAGTGTTTTAGATACCTGGGAGTAGACATTGCAGCGAATGGAACTATGGAAGTGGAAGCGAGTCATGAGGTGGGTGAGTGGACGAAGGTTCTGGGAGCATTAAGGAATGTGTGGGAAAAAGAGGTCGTTATGTGGGAGGGCGAAAATGTGTATGTTTGAAGATATAGTAGTCCCAGCGAAGTTGTGTAGACGAGGGCATGGGCTGTAGATAAGGCTGTGTGGAGGAGGGTGGATGTTGTGGATATGAAATATCTTAGGACACTATGTGGTGTATGGTGGTTTGATCGCGTAAGTGATGAAGAGATAAGAGATAGGTGTAGTAATAAAAAGAGTGTGGTTGAGTGAGTTGAAAAGGGTGTGCTGGAATGTTTTGGACGTGTGGAGAGAATGAGTGTACTTACCATTATATACGTAAATGATACGGTGACAGAATTTATCATTAGGACCTCAAAATCTGCCGATGACAGAACAACCACAGCACATAAGATGAAAGTAAACAAGAAACTTGTAGCTGTTAAGAAGTTCTTTTGTAGGCTAAGAGTGATAGATGAATGGGAAAAGGTGACCCAGGACATAGTTGATGCAGACTGGTTGCACTGATTTATGAAGTTATATGGTGGTTAAGAATGTTCAGACGATAGGTCCCCACGAATGTAAAACTCCCTCCACGTCCAGTAAAAAAGGTAATTACAAAATTTATCGACATAAAATCGGTTCAAGTCTTGGTACATGATGACTACCTTTGGATTTGAAATGGTTTAGACGAATTGATGGATGGGTCGAATAATGGCAGATGTCCTTCGGTGATGAAAACAAATTTATTCATTTTGGAGGGTGAAATATTCATAAATAAGATGCTCAGGAAGCCATTATTAGAAATGCAGGAAGGAAAGGACAGTGGACAATAGAACAAGTAATGTTAGGCTTCGTAACTATTAATATAAACTATTAATCAAGGGATACATCACTCATTGCAACTCCCTGTTCAGTCCTCATTTGGAATTCACTGTTCGATTCTGGTCCCTGGACGTGGTGCACCAGATGTTGTCAATGCGAATACAATACCTCTTAAGTCACAGGTAGACAAGTACCACAGTATCAATAGATAAGCCAATTCAAAAGAGACTGATTCGCTGATTTCATGTTTACACACTTCAACCTGCTTTTGTTCCATACTTCAGCTTATTCCCTGTAACATCCAGTCTCCCTGATTGATGTTCCATTTGTGCTTTCCTATATGATTTCCATGTCAGTATACTTGCTTTGTACTCCATGATGCTCCTTCACAGCTGTTTTGCTGCCGGAGTGAGTGATATGTAGGGCTGTGCTCTCTCTGTTATACTCTCCTCGCTCAGTCTCTGGTAAGACTAGGAACTCGTGCTGCTGCTGTTGTCCTCTAGCAGTTACCCTCGTCATGGCCCATCAGGTCTTCTGTTATCTGCCCTTCCCATGTACACTCGTATAACCCCCACATCCTACTCTCCCTCACTACTCCTTCATCCCTCTCACCCCAGTCATCTCCCTTACTGCTCCCATGCCTTCTAGTCTCCCCCTGTCTTTCCTTCTCATCTTTCGTGCTTCATTTTCCTTCATACGCCTTCATCATCTTTACTATTTCATCCTCCTCTTGAACATTCCCTTTTCCTCATATTTCTATCTTTTCCTTTCTCTCCCTCCCATTTGACCCCATGCCAGTACCGTCTCTCCCTTCCAACTAACCTCCCCCACCCTAACAAACACACACACACACATTTTGGCAAATCAGATTTCGAAAATTACGCTCGGTGGGGATGGAAGGGATGTGAGAAAAATATGCAAAAGTTGCTTTTGCGAAAATCTGAAGGAATTGTGAGAAGTCTTCGTCTTCTCGTGAAAGATTTTGCCTTTTTTCGTCCCAATTCGTTACCAGTCCGAATTTGGAAGGAGTAGTAGACGAGTCACGCCAGAGAGGAATGCATTCTGTAATCTGAAAGTACTCGAAGAAGAACGGGAATTTAAGTTTATTCTTGGGTGGTTCACACTTTTAAGTTATTTCAACTGTTGAATTGGGGTATCAGAATCCGTGGTGTACTGGGCCATATTAAGTATTTCTTGTTGAAGCTCATATTTGCAAATGACTAGTTAGCGAATGATGCCGTGTGTGTTTGTGTGTGTATACTTTCCACCATACAAAAGGAGTAAGTAGTAACGGTTAACTGAATGTTTACTGCTCGTAGAAAAAAAAAAAAAAAATATATATATATATATATATATATATATATATATATATATATATATATATATGTGTGTGTGTGTGTGTGTGGGTGGGTGGGTTGGGCCATTCCTCGTCTGTTTCCTTGCGCTACCTCGCTAACGCGGGAGACGGTAGTTAAGTATAATAAAAGAAAAAGAACAAAAAATTATATATATATATATATATATATATATATATATATATATATATATATATATATATATATGGCGTTAATGGGATGGCCTTGATTAGGGCCTCAGCTGCCCGTGTCGTTTCAGCTAACATAAAAAATAATACATTTTCTTTGAAGAACTGTACGTTATGTGCGCGCACACCTCCCTTAGGTAGGTCTCCTGCGGTCATGGAGACGTGCATGATTGTGTGGGTAGGAGCGAGAGGAAAATCAGCGTGGGCCGCGGTGGTCTGGCTGCGTCTTGGAAGGTGGGTAGCAGTTACAACTCGAGGTAGAGTAGACCGTTGTGTGGGACGGTCTCCAGTACTTGTGTGGACGTGAGCTGAGACATGGGCGAGACAGCCCTCTCTCTCTCCTCCTGCTGCCGCCACTTCGGTCATCTGGCCTGGTAATATTAAGAGCATGTGCTCCAAGTTCCTGGCTTTGGAAAGGTTTTCCTATACTCTCTCTCTCTCTCTCTCTCTCTCTCTCTCTCTCTCTCTCTCTCTCTCTCTCTCTCTCTCTCTCTCTCTCTCTCTCTCTCTCTCATATATATATATATATATATATATATATATATATATATATATATATATATATATATATATATATATATATATATCCCTCCCACTCCGCCCGCTTGCCTTCTTGCAGCGTCAGCAAATCCAGTCCCGGGGCGCCGCCCATCTCTCCTAGTCCATCCAATCATCGTACGAGCAGCATGAGCCGTGGCCTCACCCCGCCCACGTGAGCACTCGCATAACTCATAACTATCATCCTCGATATCATCTTCATTACTATCATCCTCGACGTCATCTTCATCTTTATCATCCTCGACGTCATCTTCGTCACTATCATCCTCGACGTCATCTTCATCACTATCATCCTCGACGTCATCTTCATCACTATCATCCTCGACGTCATCTTCGTCACTATCATCCTCGACGTCATCTTCGTCACTGTCAACCTCGACGTCATCTTCGTCACTATCATCCTCGACGTCATCTTCATCACTATCATCCTCGACGTCATCTTCGTCACTATCATCCTCGACGTCATCTTCATTGCCTCTTCGTTTAATGTCGTCACCTTCTTCCAGAGTGGCACGTGGCGCGTTCATGTGTTCCTCTGCTTCTCGCTCTTCTTTCACCCCGTCTCCGTCACTGCCTCGCCCCATACCTGGTTCTCCCCGTCACTGTCTCTCCCCATACCTGGTTCTCCCCGCCACTGTCTCACCCCTTACATGGTTCTCCCTGCCACTGTCTCTCCCCATACCTGGTTCTCCCTGCCACTGCCTCTCCCCATACCTGGTTCGGTTCTTCCCGCCACTGCCTCACCCCATTCCTGGTTCTTCCCGTCACTGCCTCACCGTCTCAATTACCCCAGTCGCTACTCCTCGTCACTGCCCCCCCAGTCATTACCCCCCCCAACCCGTCACTGCCCCACTCAATCACTGCCCCTCCCTGTCACTTACCGTCACCCGTCACTGCCCCTGCCTGTCACTTACCGTCACCCGTCACTGCCCCTCCCTTGTCACTTACCGTCACCCGTCACTGCCCCTGCCTGTCACTTACCGTCACCCGTCACTGCCCCTCCCTGTCACTTACCGTCACCCGTCACTGCCCCTCCCTATCACTTACCGTCACCCGTCACTGCCCCTCCTGCTGTTCACTGCCAGACAGTGACCCCCGCACTACCTGTGTTTCATCTAGGAGTACATATGTACATTGCCTGATCACAGATGCGGGACGAAGAACGCTGTCCCAGATCCCACCAGAGTTTTAACTTCACACCGCTCCCAACCCCTGCGCCGCTGATCTGTAACCCAAAGACCTGGATTTAAATGTTAAGTGTTCCCACTTGGTAATATTGCTTGATGTGTCGTACCCGTTGCCTTCTTCCCACTTTGAACATTTCTCATCCCTTTCCCTCCCTCTCTCTCATCCTTTCCCATCCTATATCGTCCCACTTAGTTTTAGCTTTTTTTATTCTTTTTTTTTTTTTTGCTCAACCTTCCCGTACCCCCCCCCTCCCCCATCCCCACCCCAGCCATTCTCAAGTGCACCCCCCCCCCCCGCCTCCCCTCCCTCGGCTCACCTCAATCCCTCTATTCCCACCCCCAACCCCCCCCATCCCCTCAGCGGCTGAACCCTTGAACACATTTAGTGATTTATTTTGCTCTCTCTCTCTCTCTCTCTCTCTCTCTCTCTCTCTCTCTCTCTCTCTCTCTCTCTCTCTCTCTCTCTCTCCTTCGCGATCCTCCCTTTCCTTTTTTCTTTTCTCTCTCATTCTTTCTCTGTCTCATGATTCTTCCTCATTCTTCGTAACAATTGGCGTAGCTGTGCGTATTTCCGGATACGCATGCGGTTGATTGAAGTTTATCGGGACACGGTATCGTAGAAATGACTACAGCGGACAGGATGAGAATTGTGAACATAACGAGGCTGCCGAAGGTAAGGTGGGCCAACATAATGTTACACAGCAACGAAAGAGTTTGGCGGGCGATCAGTGAACGGACATTGAACATGGCGAACGATCAGTGAGCGGATATTGAACATGGCGAACGATCAGTGAACGGACATTGAACATGGCGAACGATCAGTGAGCGGATATTGAATATGGCGAACGATCAGTGAATGGATATTGAACATGGCGAACGATCAGTGAACGGATATTGAACATGGCGAACGATCAGTGAACGGATATTGAACATGGCGAACGATCAGTGAACGGATATTGAACATGGCGAACGATCAGTGAACGGATATTGAATATGGCGAACGATCAGTGAACGGATATTGAACATGGCTAACGATCAGTGAGCGGATATTGAACATGGCGAACGATCAGTGAACGGATATTGAACATGGCGAACGATCAGTGAACGGATATTGAACATGGCGAACGATCAGTGAATGGATCTTGAACATGGCGAACGATCAGTGAACGGTCATTGGATATGGCGAACTCAGTGAACGGACATTGAACATGGCTAACGATTAGTGAATGGATCTTGAACATGGCGAAGGATCAGTGAACGGATATTGAACATGGCAAACGATCAGTGAACAAATGTTGAATATGGCGATCAGTGAACGGATATTGAACATTGCGAACGATCTGTGAACGGACATTGAACATGGCTAACATCAGTGAACGGATATTGAATATGGCGAACGATCAGTAAACGGATATTGAACATGGCAAAATTATCAGTGAACCGATGTTCAACATGGTGAATGATCAGTGAGCGTGTATTGAACGATCATTGAACGGATATTGAACATGGCAAACGATCAGTGAACGGACATTGAACATAGTGAACGATCAGTGAACGGATATTGAAAATGGTGAACGATCAGTGAACGGATATTGAACATGGCGATCGATCAGTGAACGGATATTGGACATGGCTAATGGTCAGTGAACGAATATTGAGCATGGTGACCGATCACTGAACGGATATTGAACATGGTGAACGATCAGTGAACGAATATTGAACATGGCTGACGATCAGTGAACAGACATTGAACATAGTGAACGATCAGTGAACGGATATGGAATATGGCGAACGATCAGTGAACGGATATAGAATATGGCGAACGATCAGTGAACGGATATAGAATATGGCGAACGATCAGTGAACGGACATTAACCAAAAACTCGGATGATTTTTTCAAAGACAGTAGTGTAGAGGAAAGCACGAAATTTTTTTTTTTAGAGAAAATAAGACAAATATAATAATACCATCAGTGGCTCGATATCGACCAAAAAGAAATTGGTGCACCACGGGAATTATTACCCAGAGACAATGCACAATGGCAGAAAGGAAAGTAGGTTAGTTGTGAGCCAGGGAAGAACTCAACTTGTGCTTCCTGAGCACACGGTGAAGGTTGGTAAGGGGATAATGAAGTTCCACTGAGGATAAATTAAGAGAGAGAGAGAGAGAGAGAGAGAGAGAGAGAGAGAGAGAGAGGATCATGAAGAGACATGGACAGGAATTCAGTTGCTATTTTTTACGTGTCCAGATTACGAATTATGGTAATCATGAATGACTCTAGTAAGATATACGCAATATGTTAATTACATACTGTAAATCAATGTAAGTCAGTGGCTATATCAAACTGCAATGGAGTTTGGTTATATGATAACTGCACAGTCTTAGGTGTTGAGATATCGAGAGATCATATAAGCACAGTGAACTGATGAGCTTAGAGATAACCCACCTCAGTGACTGCATGAAACACCCAACCATTTCTTAAACAAGACGAGAACAGCAGTGATGTAATCCATGTAACCAATGTAGGGCAAAAAGCCAAACGGTAGACATTCACAAGGTGACGTAAAGCTGATACACGAAGAAGGATCTGAGCTATTACCCAAGTCAGCTTGACTGTGCATGTAACTGAAGTCTTTGATGGAGTGATAAAAAAAAAAAAAAGACATACTGGAATGCGTGATTGAGAACAACCTTAAGGATTTGTACCAGGGTAGATTATGCAGACTGGATTACTGCCTGACCACAATAGCATGAAACTGTGATGCAAGGGAGTAGAACACTGTTTATTCTCGGTTAGACTAAGGAAACTGCAGATTTGTACCAAAAACAGTAGCGAGGCTACACATTAATGGTAAGATAGGAATATGGATCAGTTTTTAACTAGCAGAAAAGTCATAGTTGTGGCCACTGGAAGAAAGTGCTCTGCTGGAGGCACCATCAGGTATTCTACCGTAGCCTCAATTCTCTTTGTGGTTTAGGTAAAGTTCGGTGTTTTTTTGACTACGTTAGAGTAACGAAACGCTAAGATGAAAAGAGGATCATATAGGGAGGCAATAATCATAGACATGGCCTACAGTTGGACAGAATCGAACATGATGGAATTGAACGAGGAGAATTTGAGCAGGTTAATTATACATAGATGACGCTGTATACAGGCCCAACAAGGAGAGTGTTAGAAAGTGCAAGAAACGTCAAAGATCTAGGAGTCATCATAAGCGAGAAATTATAGTTTATACAGCATATGAGGAGATGGCACTATCAAGCTAAGGAATGAAAGGTATGATAATGAGAATACAAGATGTAAGCTATTGCTGAAAATGTTTAGTGTATACATAAGAAGCTTAATCGAATATCGTTGCGTCATACTAACCAAACAAACGGAAGTGAACAATAAAATTCAGAAGCACTTACGGAGTAAGATCGAAGGAATGGAACATATATATATCATCATGAGAGGCTGAAAGGACTCGAACTTTACAGCCTAGAGAGAAGAGAAAGATGCATAATAGTTTGTGCATAACAAAGGACTTGAAGGATGAGGGACAAAACTATGAATTCAAAAGCGTCTCAGAAAGGATGGAACAGTTGATACGTCTTTGAGAATATTGTACTATAATCTGAAATGATATAAAAGAAATATACTAGAGACCTGCAGAAAAAATGTCAGAAAGACCATCCAGTTTACTGTCAGGAGGAATCACACTTGTATGGAGCAACTACTGAAACATCTAAAAGAAAACGATAAATTGTCAAAGTCATTCCCAGATTAACCCGTGGATCGGTGATCATGTAGTGAGAATGACGCCAGAGAGAAATAATTATTCATCAAACAAAGGATGCGGTGAGCGCTACTCTCTAACCGTGTCCTTAGGCAGTATCTCATAGGGACCAGTAGGTAGGTAAACTCTTTGCCATTTCTCTCTCTCTCTCTCTCTCTCTCTCTCTCTCTCTCTCTCTCTCTCTCTCTCTCTCTCTCTCTCTCTCTCCCAGGAGAGGTCGGTCCTTGGTGCCACACTTTCGCCCTCTCGATCACACTGTCTTAGATTATACATACACTCGCTTCGTGTTCCGTCAGGTGTGAACTTCAGTACCCCGTATCATCCCACCAAACCGACTCTCCTGCCAGACGTTGAGTTCCTCCGTAGCGCCGCTATACACTAAATATCCCGCTTAGGCCTTTATTTTTTTCGCCCGTATCTTTAGTCAGGAAGCGTTACTTATGCCCGAGCCGCTTAAACTGGTCCGCTAGAATGTGTCATTTAAGCTATCTTGACGCTATAACTTGGCGTTATCTGAACGCACCCTTACCATTATTTATTGCTATCGGATGATGCCATTCCCGTTACTTGGCGCCGTTATCTGAACGCGCCATTCCCGTGTGACGCGACCGTGCATTCCATTGCGACCTCGCCTCCTCCCTATCTAGCCCTCTGCTGCCTGTGCCAGGACCTGTCATGGTGGCTGTAATCTAGCCAGTTATATAGGTAAGCTTGGTAGCTGTTGACTGTCCGTGGCTCCTCCCAGCAGAGTTTGGCTAGCACTCCACGTCAGATATCTCCTCTCCCCACACTGTCTCCCCATAAGTCGTGGTCTCTCTCTCGTATCCTTTGGTCTCGACCCATCTTCCCTTTGTGTCTCGTATCTTGACTTCCCTTATTTCATCATCTCTTCCGGTTTCACATCATCTCGTCTCCTCTTATGATCTTGTATCATCTTGTCGACTTTTATCTCTGCTCTTTCTATGGTCTTCTATTATCTCGTCTTATGATTTCTTACCTATATGACTTCTGGTCTTATCTCTAATATCGTGTCTTTTTCTAGAGTCCTTGTCTCTTGCCTTACCTCGCCACATCTCATGGTCTCGTTATCTCATCGTATCGTCTCTTATCCATAGTTTTCTCGTCTCTTCTTTTTTTTTTGTTGTGCTCGTGTCATTTATCTTGCTATTTCGTCTTATCAGTAATCTTATATTTTCCAAAAATTTCTCATACCAACTCGCAGCTTTCCTCTACTGTCCTAATCTATCAGTGATTTTGTTAGTGTCTTATTATTTCTCAGTTTCCATTTCTTTTGCTATTTTGATCTTATCGCACCTGTTATCATCTGACATCTTTTCGTCATCTTGGATCAATCCTCGTTTTCTATGGTTCGTCTCGCCTGGTTGATGGGCGCGCTAGGCCCCGCCGCCTGGTAGTGACCTTCCTGACCTCTGTACATAGACGGTGACTTCCCGCGTCCTGGCCACAGCCGACCTCCCGCAGTAGGACAGTTCCTTAGCTCCTACCTACCTCACGTTCTCCTTGTTCCTTGCTATTGGCCATCATCTCCATAGCTTTGTTTCTCTCGCCTTCATATGTCATCCTCCACTGCGCTGAGCGACGTCAATTCGCTTCTTTTTCCTCGCTTCTCATCTTCACTAGCGTCAACCGTCTTGTTTGTCATCATTCATCGGTTCTCGTGTTTAATATCTTCCTTCTGCTTCAACAGCTTTTCCTTCCACTTGTATTGATAATTTGTCATTTATGTTTCATATTTTTCCCTTTATCTTGTACGACCAAAGAAGTAAATTAATTTATTATAATCCAACCAGAAATGTCATTGGCCCAACGCCAAAATCATGAGCCTGGATCTCGTTTACTCCATGTTGATTTGCTCTCGTCTTCCAAGTTTTATCATAGGTTGTGTCTTCAAGCTTCATCATTAGCTACAAGTCGTACAACTTTCTGGATTGCTATTTTCATGATGTGTATTTTATGTGAGTGTCTTCAGTCCCCTGAGCCAATGAGCTCTTTGGACTGTTGCCTGTGATCTGACCCCTGTTCTTGCCTCCCCTTCCAGGACGCTCACCGATTTTATCCCCCAATGACTCCGCCCTCTCCCCCGCCCGCCGCCACCCCACCTCCAACCCTCCAACATTCTCCAGCCAGACCCTACCTCGCACCGTCTCCAACAGTGTTCTCCCACGCAACGCCTCCAACAACAGCCTGCCTCTCGCCTCCTCCATCGAGAGCCTCCCTCGTACGTCATCTGCCGGTGCCCTCCCACGCACCTCCTCCACCACCACCCTCCCACGTAACGCTTCCAGTAACAGTCTCCCGCCCAGCGGCTCTGCCAGCGCCATTCCTCGAAATACCTCCACCAGCAGCCTCCAGCGAGCCTCCTCCACTAACCCTCTTCCTACTTCCCCCGTCACCTCTTCCTCTCCTGTTCCCAGGCGGCCTCCACGTTCCGCCATCATCCCTGTTGCTGCCTCCAAATCCTCCTCTACCGCCTCAAAACCGTCCACTGCTCCTTCTGGCACCTCCCATCCTCCCACTGCTTCCACCCCAACCACCACCATCTCCACCAACCTCCGCTCCCGCCTGCGGAACTCCAGCTGGGATAAAAACAAGGGGAATTCACACAAGGCAGATAACACTAGAGGCGAGAAGAGTGAGGCACGACCCAAGGCGGACCTGGCCTTTCTGGAAGGTATTATGGCCTCCCAGGACGGCCTAGATAGTCGGATGTTCCTGTGGTTAGCTAATAAGGCGTCCTGAGGGCTGCTTAGATAGTAGGATGTTCTCGTGCCCTGTGTATAGCTGCTAGGGAGTTCTTGTAGCTACTTAGACTGTAGAAGTCTGGATAATAACTTATTCTTGTGGATGTCTGGGTAACGGGACGTTGTTGAGAAAGCCTAGTTAGTGGCCATTCTTGTAGTTGTCAACAGAGTAGGAGGACTTTCTGTTGGCTGCCTTGAAATTAGTCTAGACACTAGGGAGTCCTAGTGATTGTCTTTGGGCTAGTGTTTCTCTGGCATAATAGACATTGTGACGTTCTCTCGGTTTAAATTCCTGTGGCTGCCTAGATACTAGAGCTTTGTGGGTGTATATAGAGAGGGGTTCTTTAAGCTGTTCATGTGGCACGATGTGTTTATGACTGTGACGTCTTTGCTGCAGCAAAGATACGAGGTCGAGTTGTGCTTCAAACAGCTGGGTGCTCTTGTGACTGTCCTATAGACAACAGCAGCGTTCATGTGACTCTTCCAGGTACTGTAATGTTAATTATGATACTTATAGACGGTCATGTAGAGTTGTGGTTTCTTGAGCGTTCGTGTGGCTGCCTAGTTATTAGGGCATTACCCTGGTTCTCTAGCACTAGGGTGAATTTTTAGGTTCCTAGATACCACCTAGATACGAACTCTGGTGAGTTTTGTGACTGACTAGACTTGAGTCGTACTTTTGATTTCAAACATTAAGTTGATTGTTTAGATGCGATAGCATTTTTATTGCCGCCCACATCCCCACATGCTAAGAAGTTTCTGTAACTAGACGAATTTGTGGTTTCTACGTCCGACCTTTAGGAATGTATATACGGGATATTATGTCGTAACCCCCTGCCTCTGTGCATCTGTCTTTGTCCGTCAATCTGTCTGTCTTTGTGGACACGTCCCTGTATGATAACTCATGACCAGTACACGATAGAGGCTTCATACTTCCACTATAGGTACTCCCTGTAGGGATAAACCGATTGGATCTTTGGGCATGTGGTTGCATAGATTTGCATACCCTTTTAGAAAACCATTTTTTCTCTATCTGATTTTGCGAGTCCTGTAATTCAAGAGTGCTGAATAAATGAACGTCATAATTTATGTCAGGCAGGTATGTTAAGCATACAAAGATATGACGTACATATTTAGGAGGAGGGGGACTGTACGCGTGTGTAGTTGGTCATAAGAGTAAGTGCCTCTTGTCTAGATACTGGGCTGGCTGCTTTTGAACAAAGCTTTCGCGATTCTCTAGATATTAGGGAACTCTTTCGTTTCTAGATTCGTGATCACACTTGTGGTTGTCTAGATACTGCGGAACTCTCTTGGTTTCTAGATTTACGGGCATTCTTGTGGTGGTCCTTCTAGATGCTAGGTCGCTCCTCTGGCTCCCTTTAGTCATGGACATCCTTGTGATTCTCTGAAGACTAGTGTGTCTTTGCTCTTTGATGGTAAGGTGTCCTCATGGGTTCTGGATACTGCTTGATCTGCTAGTTTTATTGGACACTTTGGCAATTGTTTCTCCTTTTTTTTTTTTTTTTTTTTTTTTTTTTTTTGAGGGGGGGGGGGAATAGCTCATCTTGCTAGCGATTATACAGGTGTTTAGTTAAATGCAGCGGAAGCAGTCTTGCAGATGTCCTGATGCTAAGGCGGTCTAGTTATTGTATAGATGCCATGATATTATTGTGCCATTATTGATACTAGAGCGTTCTAGGCACTCTTTAGATCTCTAGGAGGTCATGAGAGGCTCAAAAAACTAGTTCGCTGTTATGATTTTATGAGACACCAGTGTTCAATTGGCTCTTTAAGATGCTAGGGCGTTCTTATGGTGCCTTCAGCATTAGAGGGTTCCCTTGGTTCTCTAGCACTAGATGTTCATTTCACTCAGGTTCATACCAGAAAGTTTCCGTTCCTCTCAACATGGCTGGTCACTGTTTGTGCCTCGTAGCCTTGGAGTCTTCTCATGGCTCGTAGAAGACTTTCTTGTAGCTCTAAAAATGCGAATTTTCTTTTAGCTCTTAAAACTACAAAGGAGTTTTTGTGGCTTTGAGGATAAGAGAGGCTCTTGTGTCTCTGAAGATAAGAGACATTCTTGTGTCTCTGAAGATAAGAGACATTCTTGTGTCTCTGAAAATACGAGAATTCATGTATTTCTGAAGATACGAAACGTTCTTGTGTCTCAGAAGATACGAGAATTGTTGTGTTTCTGAAGATCCGAAACGTTTTGTTGTCTCTGAAGATTGGAGACGTTCTTGTGTCTCTGAAGATGCGAGACGTTCTTGTGTCTCTGAAGATGCGAGACGTTCTTGTGTCTCTGAAGATACGAGAATTCTTGTGTTTCTGAATGTACGAGACGTTCTTGTGTCTCTAGAGATTGGAGACGTTCTAGTGTGTCTGAATATACGAGACATTCGTGTGGCTTTGAAAATACGAGACTTTCTTAAAGATCAGAACGTAACGAGACATTCTTTTTATAATAGTTACAAGGACTCTCCTGTAGTTTTCTAGATTCTTCACTATTCTTGTCGCCGACCGGCCATTAGGATGTGTTGGCTGCGTTGACCATAGGGTCATCTTGTCTTTGTCCGACAACTGAGATACGCTGGCTACTCTCAAGCTTCCAGAACGTTCCTGCGTGTCTTTTCATCAGCGCTGTTTTAGGGAAGGCGAAGGGGTAGAGAAGACGGGAGCACTGCAGATGACATTGCCTTGTAGGTGTAAATGGATTTTCTGCTGTCTCTTTTACATTAAGGTGTTATCATGATCGTCTGCACTCTCAGGCGTCTCTGTAACTCCCTTGAAACTCTGGTTTTCGTATGGTACTCCTCCTGAGGCGTTCGTGTAGTTCTCTAGATACTGAGGTGTTCTTTTGGGTCTCTTATCCAATGCACTTTTATGGTTTTCCTCCTTTGAGGAGTATTTATTGTCTGGTGAATTCTTCTGGATTCCTTTTCCATATAGCCCGAATTACCCGCCTCTTTTAAGTTACTGACTTTTTGGTGTTCAACTTAACTGCTCTCAGTGTGCAACATAAGTCATTCTTTGATTACATCATGAAGAAACTTTCAAGAATTTCTTCAGCAATCGATTCGAGTCTGCTGATGACACTGTAGGAGTTTAGGTTCTCTTCCAATGACGTATGTAAAGAAACCTTACAGAACGGTCAAACGATTCTTTTAGTAGTTGACTTAGTGTGCTTTATCTTTAATACCCCATCTAGCTGTAGTTTTCGTAGCACTAAAGGGTAGTTCCCTAATTAAACGTAGTTCCATTAACAAGGATAACGACGCATTGTCGCCGAGCCGCCTCCACTCCCATCTCCTCCTACCCCTCCTCCTTCGTGTCTGCTGCGGCCTCTGTCCCTGTCGTCTCGTGGATCCATGGGATCTCTAGAGGCTCCTCTGAATACAGGGCGGAGGTATGGGCATAGAACTATCCGGTAAGTACTGTACAAGGAACGTTTACTATAGGAGTGATAACCGAGCATACCGGGATAGATATCTGAACAGGCAGGAGTAACCAGGGACAAAGACAGGGAGGGTAGTGAATGAACAGACAAATGACGGAAGCAAAGCTGTAAGTAGGCAGGGAATAGAATGGATGAAAAGTTTGAGTAAAGACAAGGTTGGATAGAGAAGGTATGCATTTACAAAGGTAAGACTTATAATAAGGACCTAGCAGTACCGAAGCAAGATGAATATCAAATAATTCAGAAACATAGTACTGAGCAGGTAGAGACGGATTAAACTAAGCAGGGAGAGACGACTGAACTAAGCAGGTAGAGACGAGTGAGCAAAGCAGGGGGGGGGGGCGAGTGAACAAGCAAGGAGAGACGTATGAACTAAGCAGAGAGGGACGAGTGAACTACGCATGTATAGACGAATAAACTAAGCAGGTGTAGACGGTTGAACTAAGCAGGGAGGGACGCGTGAGCTTTGCAGGTAGAGATGAGTAAACTAAGCAGGGAGGGACGGGGAATTCAGCAGGGGAAGGGGAGGAATAAAGAACTAGAAAGAGTGACGAGGATTAAGCGGGCAGGGAACACAGATTACGTAACCAGGGATAAAGCATGAGGTAAAGGGTGCCAGCAGGCAGGGAGGGAGAGGCCGCTCGTCTTAACTCACCCTTGCCACACTTGTGGGAAGATGGAGGGTCTGCTGCTGCTGATGTGCGTGTGTGTTGACTGTGCATTACGAGGAAGGCGTTTTACGGCCTTGCTGTCCAGGGTGTGTGTACTAGTGTGTAGTGACAAGTTGATATTTGATTACCATTTACATACCAGGGGGAAAGAGTTTTGCACTAGTGTTGCCCAGTCTCTTTACCTTGTGTGTGTGTGTGTGTGTGTATATATATATATATATATATATATATATATATATATATATATATATATATATATATATATATATATGTGTGTGTGTGTGTGTGTGTGTGTATGTATATATCATTTATTTATTTATTATACTTTGTCGCTGTCTCTCGCGTTAGCGAGGTAGCGCAAGGAAACAGACGAAAGAATGGCCCAACCCACCCACATACACATGTATATACATACACGTCCACACACGCACATATACATACCTATACATTTCAACGTATACCTATATATTCATACACAGACATACATATATACACATGTACATAAATCATACTTGCTGCCTTTATTCATTCTCGTCGCCACCCTGCCACACATGAAATGGCACCCCTTCCCCCCGCACGCGCGCGAGGTAGCGCTAGGAAAAGACAACAAAGGCCACATTCGTTCACACAGTCTCTAGCTGTCATGTATAATGCACCGAAACCACAGCTCCCTTTCCACATCCAGGCCCCACAAGACTTTCCATGGTTTACCCCAGACGCTTCACATGCCCCGGTTCAATCCACTGACAGCACATCGACCCCGGTATACCACATCGTTTCAGTTTACTCTATTCCTTGCACGCCTTTCACCCTCCTACATGTTCAGGCCCCGATCGCTCAAAATCTTTTTCACTCCATCTTTCCACCTCCAATTTGGTCTCCCACTTCTCGTTCCCTTCACCTTTTGACACATATCCTCTTTGTCAATCTTTCCTCACTCATTCTCTCCATATATATATATATATATATATATATATATATATATATATATATATATATATATATATATACCATGTCATCCCTATGTACAGTACACACACACACACACACACACACACACACACACACACACACACACACACACACACACACACACCAGGTAAGCATTCATCATCCAGGCCCAGAAGATAAGAAAAACAGTTAAATTGACTGTAAGGTGACTCCCATGTCCGGGATTTGACTAGTGGACGGTGATGTTATCCTAGGCACTGCCAAGGCTGGTGTGTGTGTGCGTTTGTGTGGGGCTACTGCACCACCTGGGAGCCAGTAGTGGTGGCGTAGCATGAGAACCAACAGCTACAGAATATATGAGGGCGCTACTTTAAGACAGGTCTTCGCTGGGGTGGGCCTCACCCCCCGGTGATGTGGTGTGTGTGTGTGTGTGTGTGTGTGGTAGCCCGGCTTAGCCAAGCCAAACCCATGTGCAGCAACAGGGCAGGCAGGCAGGCAGGCCCCTTTCCCTGCCCATCCCGCCACAGACCCCTTGCCCATCCTGGCAAACATTCTGTAAAATCTTTACATGTGGCCGTCTTAAAGAGTAGCAACGCGTCCGCTGAAACATTGCTCTGTTGTCAGCAGCCGCGGATGCCGGCAGAAACACGTTTATTGACTTGTTGCTTTCCCTGCCTCAGTCTCCTGACGTATTCAGAACCGTGGTAATGGAGGTTAAACAGAATTTTGCCCTCCTGTACACGGATATAATTTGAACGATGGGACAGATTTATCCAGGGATGTTTATATCTCTTGTATGAGTTTGTGTTATTGTGCGCGCGCGCATGTGTGTGTGTGTGTGTGTGTGTGTGTGTGTGTTAAGCCAAATTAGCTATTTTCGCTATTGGTGCTGATGATATTACAAGAGCGTCTCCAGTTCCGCTAGAACCAGCCGCTGATGTAGCCAAGCAGCAGCAGCAGACTTCCATCAGCATGTGCCCTAGGCGCTGCATCCTGCCGCCAGCATTACCACAGCCGGAAGCGAGAGCTACCATCAACACAACAAGGCACGATACCTGCCGCAACTACAGTATAATGTGAATCGGAAAAGCAAAAATGGCAACAGTAGCCGCAGCTGCACAAACAAAACAAGGAACTGCAGCACCAGCATTACCAGCCCTAGTAGCAACAGTAGCACCATCAGAACCTAGGAACTGCAGCAGAGACAGTAGCATTATCAGCAGAGCAGGGAACAGCAGCAGTGGTATCATCATCAGACAAGGAAGGAACTGTAACGGTTTCAGACGAGCAAGGAACGACTGCATTTCCTACAACAGCGTTATCTGCGGAACGAGAAACGGCAGCTGAACAAGGAGCTGCCATAGTGCCAACAGCAGCAGTATCTGCTGAACGAAGCAACATCTGCAGTAACTATATCATCAGAACGAATGATAACACCAGTATCAGCAGAAACATTCTCAGCAGATCAAGGAACGACTTCGGAACCAACCGAAGTGTTCCATGTATGACAGTAATGAGCAGCAGCAACAGTATCAACAGAACAAGGAACGCCAGCTGTAACAGAGCATTACGGGAGCAAGGAACGGCAGCAGGAGCAGAAGCCTTCCCACCCTCTCTTTGTGGCGCTCATATTGATTCAGCTGTGTTCTGTGCTGCTGATGATGGGGCAGCGCTTCTGCTGTCCTCCTGCTGTAGCCAGACAAGGTCATCTGTGTACTAGGACAGCAGGATAGACACCCTGATACACCACCTGTTTCTGTGGCCGTTGTAGATACAACAGGTGTTGTTTTTGCTGGTGGGAGATACTGCTGCTGCTGTCATCACTGATGTTGCCACTCCTGCTGTTAGCTCTGGAGCATCGGTGGTGAGGCACACGGGATCAGTACTGGTGCCGTATGCGCTCCTGCTGCTGGTAGCAGAAGGTCGGTCTGCTGGAACCTACTGCTCTGAGGTTACCCAGGAAGGGAGGCGGAGGCGTCGCACTGTCCTCGTGCCTCAACACAAGGTACTCCGACCACATATGCTAGTTTTCCCTTAAGGTTTGGGTAACATGCGAGTAACAGTACACTGGCGGAAGTGATAAAGCCTATAGTACATGTGTAATATTTGGGGCGACGAGAGAGTATGACGTGTTACGAACCCTTCCATCCCACCACCTGGGACCCCAGCTCGACCCCTACCCGTCCTACAGCTGTTGTTGTGCTGCCATCGTCGAACACAAGGCGGCATCACCATCTGCTGTAGGGTAGGTAGCAGCCTTGGCAGCATCAGTAGCTACGGCAGTAGTGCTAAAAGCACCAGTGGCAATAGCAGTAGTGCCAACAGCAGAAGGAACAGCATCGCTAGCAGTAGTAATGAGCGGCCCCATGGGTGCCCTTATCAGAGTGGACGCTCATGATCCATCCCATCGCCTCCACTGCCCGCTGCTGCCCACCATCCATACTGGCCTCCAACACAGCGAAGATCACCACGGCACACCTGCGGATCCGCTCACCTCACTCCTCCATCAGAGACACCGCCGCCACACACTTCATGTGTTGATCCCCGCATACCAGACAATACACTTATGTACGGTGACCGTCACACAGCTGTCATCAGGCATGTATCTACACGAACACCCATGTGGGTTTTGCAACTTGCCAGAAGTTGTGTTTATCTCCAATTGTATGCACAGAGGGTAAAGGGAAAAGAAAATAGCCATTTCAGACGATACATTACGTTCCACACGGCACCAATCAGCCATTCCACTCGGCTGGTCTAGACGAAACAGACTCTGGGAACACAAGAGGAAGCCTCCAGATCATAATGCTCCCCGCGACCCTACATACATAATGGAAAAATATGGCTCATGTCAAGAACCCAGAAGAAAAAATAATGGCGCTTTTATACTCCACACTGTTTCAACCTTTTGATATGATGATGTCGTAGGGCACAGATCCCCAGTCCCCTTTCATAATCGTAAAGGAAAAAGATGACTGAAGGAAAAAAGGAATCGCCTTGATCTCCTGGGAAAGGAAAACATAGTGTGTTTTTATTGGTCTTGAATGGCAGCAATTTTACGCGTCTGTGCTGCAGTTCTGTGTCAGTTCCCCGGTGTGTATTGCTCGGCCACTGCAACAAGTGGGAGGTGCGACAGATGGGTGCTGCGAAAGGTGGGCGGCGCGACGGTTTGGAATGAGGTTTGATGGATGGTGCGACAGATGTATGATGTGAAAAGTGGGCGGTGCGATGGTGAGGGGTTGTAGCGGATGGCTAGTGCGACAGGTAGATGAAGTATAAGGAGGAAATTTACGACTGCTGAGAGTATGGCAAGGATGATGTGATACTATGGTTGGTGGTGCGAGATAGTTGATATGAGTTGTACTGCGAATGGGAAGTGCGAGAGAGATGACTGGTGGGTGCGAGAGGAGGAGGAGGAAGAAGTGAGACAGAAGGTTTCACAGGTACATGGTGCAACAGGCGGGTGATCTATAATTTGTACACGCTCTTCCATGTGGATAATGGATAGTGTGGCAACAGTGGTTGACAAGAGGAGTGTTCGAGCAGGTGGTTGGAGGAAAAGGTGTGTCCCAGTAGTTGGATGGTGCAAGAGATGAGTTTCAGCAGGTGGATGGTGGGGCAGGTGTGTCCGAATGGGTGGATGGTGGAACAGGTGTGTTAAAGCAGCTAGATACAGATCAAGGAGTAGATTCCAGCAGGAAGCTGGTATTCAGATGTGTTTCAGAGAACGGGTGGTGGGACAGATATTTCAGGAGGTGGATAGTGAGAGAGATGTGTATTCCAGTAAAGGGCATTGGGACAGGTGTGTTCCAGGGGATGGGTGGTGGGAGGGACATGTTCTATCATGTGGCTGGAGGGGGTTGGTGTGTTACATGAGGGAAGTGGTGGCACATATGTTCCAGCAGATAAGATGATGCAACGGGTGTTCCAGCAAGTACATGGAGGGAGAGGTGTGGTCCAGTAGATGGATGGTGGATTTTTGTGTTCCAGGGGGTGTCGGGGGGAACAAGTGTGTTCCAGCAGGTGGGTGGTGTGACATTTACAATCCAGCGTGTGTTCAGGGGACAGGTGTATTCCAGCAGGTTGGTGGCTAGCTAGGTGTGTTCCAGCAGGTGGGTTGTGGGATATGTGTTTTCTCAGCAGAGACGTGGTGAGATAAGAATGTTCCATTAGGTGGATGGTGAGGGATGGGACAGATGTGATGAGATGAGAATGTTCCATGAGGTGGATGGTGAGGGATGAGACAGGTGTGCTTCAGCAGGTTGATGTTGGGACAGTTGTGTTCCGGTATGTGGATGATGGGATACTTATGATCCAGCAGTGGAGGGACAAATAGATTCCAACAGGTGGGTAGTATGACAGGTGTGTTTCAGCAGGTGTTTGGTGGGGCAGGGGACAGATGTGCTCCAGGAGGGAATGATGGAACATGTGGAACATCAAGTGGGTGGTTGAACGTGTGTGTTCAAGTAGGGAGGTCTTGGAACATGTGTTCTAGCAGTTGGCCGGAGGAACAGGCGTGTCCCAGGAGGGAGCTGGTGGGAAAGGTGTGTTCTAGCAGGTGGGTGATGGGACAGGTGTATATTACCAGGTAGTTGGTGAGAAAGTTGTGTTGTTGCAGCAGGTTGGTGAGGGGACAGGTGTGTACCAACAGGTAGCTGGAGTGACAGATGTGTTCCATTCCAGCATGTGGGTGGTACGACTGGCGTGTTCCAGCAGGTGTGTTCTAGAAGGTATGTGGTGGAACAGGTGTTTTCAGCAGGTTGGTGATGGGACAGGCGTGTCCCAGCAAGTGGATGGTGGAACAGTTGTGTTCCATCAGATAGATGGTGGGACAAGTATGTTCCAGAAGTTGGGCGGCAGGGCAGGTGTGTGCCATCAGATAGATGGAAGACGTGTTTCACAGGTGGGTGGGGAACAGGTGTCTTCTAGCAGTTGGGTGGTGGGACGTGTGTTTCAGCATGTGTATAGGGAACGGTTGTGTTCTAGCAGGTGGTTAGTGGGACGTGTGTACCTGCAGGTAAGTGATGGGACAGGTGTGTAATAACAGGTGGTTGGAGAGACATAAATGTTCTACTGGGTGGACGGTGGGAAAGGTGTGCTTCAGCAGATGGGTGGCAGGACTGATTTGTTTCAGCAAAAGAGTGGAGGGATGTCTTTTCCAAGAAGTGGGTTGTGAACAGGTGTGTTCCAGCAGGTGGATCGCTGGACAGGTGCGAGAGCCGAGCCAGAGGACAGATGGTGGTATTACTAGTAGATTGTTGGATAGACAGGGAGAACTGCAACTGAAACGAAAATAGACGGTGCGACAGATGGTCGGTAAAACAAATGGTAACAGGCAGGTGTTACTGCAACAGGTGGTCAGTATGACAGGTGTTCGATGCGACAGATGGTTGTGTCAATTGTCACGTGCGAAAGATGGACGATGTCGCAGATGTTTGGTGTGACGGAGGGGCGATGTGTCCCGGGATGGCACGACAGATGGACGACGTGTCAGGTGTGCTGTGCGACATATGGACGATGTGCATGGGACGAAAAATGACGATTTCGTGGATGGATGGACGATGTGTATGGTGTACAGTGCGATATATCACCGTAGTATTGTGACAGGCTGACGAGGTGTCATCTGAGTGTTGCGATAACAAAACTGCTATCGCAAGGTGCGACATATGGACGGTGCAGTAGGTTGGCTGTGCAACAGGTAGACAAGGTATGGAGTGGGTGGTGCGACAGGTGGACGATGTGTCAGGTGGGTGGTGCGACAGGTGGGCGTTGTGCCGCTCTTGGGCCTACAGTGTCTATTGATCACACACACACACCCCACACCCCCTCACTGCTCCCCCTCCCCACCATGACTACTGCAGGGACGGTGGAGAGGGAGGGAGGGGGAGTGCACGAGAGAGTGAGAGAAACGGGGGCATAAAGGTGAGAATATAGGGCGGAAAGCTGGACACAGGAGCAGTAGAGGCGAAGCAGGGAAGACAGGGGTGAAGACAGTTGGTGTGATTACTGAAATGACCAGAGAAAACGTAAGTAATGGAAGTGGAGAGAGAAAATGGATGAAAGAAGATAAACGGGCGAGGATGGTGTACAAAACTAAGAGAAAGGTAAAAGTTCGTAGAAAAGTAGAAAAAAAAACATAGTTTGAGGGTAAACTGGAATGACTGGTGTGGAGCCGTGAGAGAAAGGGGACGAGGAGAGCAAGAACTGGCAAAGATGGAGGGGGGAGCGTGAAGGAGCAATCAAGCAGATGACAGGTGTCTGACGGACGACACGGAGGGCACAAGTGTATGAACCTGGGGGAGAGAGAGAGAGAGAGAGAGAGAGAGAGAGAGAGAGAGAGAGAGAGAGACAGAGACAGAGAGAGAGAGAGAGAGACTTCGACACATGGACACACAGAAAGAGATATAGACAGAAGCGTAAAGGTACATAGAAAGACAGTGAGAGAGAGAAGAGTTGAGGAGGAAGGCACATTTCACGAAGGTGAGGGAGGAGCAGGAAGACTTAGAACTATAGATATAAGACTTTATCGTACTGGTTCATTAGACTTCAGAGAAAACGTTCGTGGATCTAGTGTATGACTTTGTACGTGTGGCAATGCCTTATGGAAGGTTGTGATGCAGTCAGGGGGCTGTAAGGTGCAATGAGAGGGTCCTTGTTGGATTGTAGTACAGCAAGGGGCCGTGCGGTGCAGTGAGGGGTTCGTTTGGTATTGTGGAGCAGTAAGTGGCCAAGTGGTTATGTGCGGTAAGGGGGACCGTATGATGCAGTGAGTGGGGCTATTTGATGTTGTGCAACGAGGGGAGCGTGTGGTGTTGTGACGTATTGAGGGAGGCCGTATGATGTTATGGTGCAGCGAGTAGGCCCTTCGGCATTGTGGTTTAGTGAAGGGGTCGTGTGATGTGGTGGTGCAGTGAAGGGGGCCGTGCGGTGTTGTTGTACAGTGAGGGGGGAACAGTGTGGTGTTTTGGTGCAGAGAGGGTCGTATGATTTTGTGGCGCAGTGACGGGGGACGTGTGATGTTGTGGTGCAGTGAGGGAGCCTGTCGTGTTTTGGCGTAGGTAGGGGGCGTGTGGTGGTGTGATGCAGTGAGGGTTGTGTCTAATGTTGTCGTGTAGTGAGGGGGCCATGTGGAGTTGTGGTTCAGTGAGGTTTAGGGGGGGGGGGGAGCTGTGTAGTGTTGCAGTGTAATGAGGAGGGGTCTTTGTGGTGTAGTTAGGTAGGCGTGCAATGTGGTTGTGCAGTGAGGGGGGCTTTGTGGTGGTTATGTGCAATTTAGGGGGTGTGGTGTGATGAGGGACGGGCCATGTGGTGCTGGGTTGCAGTGATTGGTGACCGTATGGCGTTGTAGTGCAGTGAAGAAACCCCAATGGTGGTGTGCGGTGAAGAGGAGTACTTTACAGAAGTTAAAAGCGGATTCACTGCTGATGTACCATGCTTCACAGTTTGTGTTCTTGCATTTCGTGAAGCGTTTGTACTGCTCTGGTCACTGATTTTTTTTTGCAGGATGGCCCTCTCATTGGGTCAGTCAAGTTTCTTTACCCATCGTAGAGAAGCCGTCGTAGCATTTGCTTGCGCCATCTCATATTTTCTCCTACATTTCTACTGCATAGAGTCAGTTCAGCGACCAGTCCTCGATGATGCAGGCGTGTGACGTTGCACTGTATCTTTAGTAACTGGGGATGACTGGCAATCTTATGTATTTCGCCGTACGATCCAGAGAAACTGTCCCCCCCTCCTTCAAGATGTACTGACGTCTTGGGAACCATCTTCTGTTGTATCAAAATCTTTGTTGCCAAGATACTGGACACTCGACAAAGAGGTGATGCTGCAGCTGGTGCTTCTCCCCTCCCACCAGGTGATGCTGCAGCTGGTGCTTCTCCCCTCCCACCAGGTGATGCTGCAGCTGGTGCTTCTCCCCTCCCATCAGGTGATGCTACAGCTGGTGCTTCTCCCTCCCTCTAGGTGATGCTGCAGCTGGTGCTTCTATCCTCCCACTTGATGATACTGCAGCTGGTGCTTCTCCCCTCCCACCAGGTGATGCTGCAGTTGGTGCTTCTCCCCTCCCATCAGGTGATGCTGCAGCTGATGATTCTCCCCTCACACCAGGTGATGCTGCAGCTGGTGCTTCTCCCCTCCCACCAGGTGATGCTGTAGCTGGTGCCTCTCCCCTCCCACCAGATGATGCTGCAGCTGGTACTTCTCCCCTCCCACCAGGTGATGCTGCAGCTGGTGCTTCTCCCCTCCCACTAGGTTTTCAGACAGATATAAAGACATGGTTACTGTTAACCCATGGTCCGAGGTATAATTGTCAGTGGTG
>NC_092224.1:9381704-9574204 GCF_036320965.1 Panulirus ornatus | reverse complement strand
TACAGCATTTTGTTTTCACACGTCGCCGCCACATCACGAGCGACACCTTCACCCAGGTTGCATCATACAATGGCAGGACGTTCTTGGTATCCCTGCGGTGCCTGAGGTGCTGACGGCGGTGCCTACCACCGTAGGCTTCCTCAACACCCGAGAAAAAAAAAGGAAATTACGATTCACTGCATCGGATACGTCCTCGCTTGACCACTGTCAACACAAGGAACACAAGACGTGCCTCAAACATTTTGTGGAGTTCGATCGCGATGCAGACGTTCAAAGAGAAACTTTATTGTGTTCTGCAGTTGTATTCACGCATTCTTTTTCCTTTTTCTTTATTATATTTTCAGTATTACGGTCTACTATCGTAGGTGCAGTATGTTATTACATTGCTTAAGTGTGGCTTCAAGCAAGAAAAAACCGGTCATGAAGCCCACGGGGAAGTAAGTCCAGTAAAATAGAGAGACGTGCGTGACTGATGGTCACGGTCGCCAGGACCAGGTCCCCCAGCCTGAGTCGTCCAGTGAGGAGGCAGCGGACCTGCTAGGGGAGCAGCGGGCCTGCTGGGGGAGGAGGGTGGAAGATTATTTGAGAGGAAGAGTGAATCAGTGGGGTGGAAGGGCGACCTATGGAGATATTTTGTTAGCGAGGATGGTGTTTGGAGGACTCGAGCCTCCCATTGACTGCGAGGGTAGCGTGGGGGGGGGGGACTCCTAGAGGACTGTAAGCGTTGTGTGGGGGCCGATGTCTCCCACAGACTGTGAGGTTGGTGTGGAGGTCAACCACAGTCTGCTACGGTAATGTAGGGGACAGATACCTCCCATAAATAGTGAGGGTACCGGTTTTTTCTTTCTTTTTTCTTCTTTTAAGTAATTCGAGGAGAGGAAGAAGAGGTGGGACAGGGGAAGGGATTGTTTGAAAGTGAAGGGAAGACTGAAGCGTGTACAGGTGGATGGTGTAAATTTTTTGATGAATGTGGAAGCGTGTTTTAAGTGCTTATTTATATACCTGCAACGAACGTGGTGTGTAAGTATTTGTGTTGTACCATTCGGTTTTTTGAAAAGGGTTTTACTAAGCCAGGCTGAACATTGTCCATTGTGTAAATCTCTGGATGGCTGGAGCTTCCCTGAGTGCTTTGAGGCTTTAAGGGAACCAGGGGTGTTCCATGTCTGTACTGTTGTCCAGATCTCGGATTTCTATATAGTTTGAGTCGTCGTTGTCTTCATGTCTTTGCCATATTTTCTGGGCTGCTTCTCTTGAGTGTGAACCGATTTTTGTTGTTTCACTGGATAGGTTCCAGTTGGCTTTCTAGGTAGCAAGCCTTTGTGTGCCGGGAATGAGGATTGGAGCGGTCGATGTGGTGACTATCATAGGAATATGATCGCTGCTTTTGAGGTCACCTTGTCTGGCGTGGATACTGTGGTGGTTTTGCCACTTTCAAGTATTATGTTCAGTGATCAAGGCTGATAGACCCATAAAAGTTGGGAAATTTGGCCTCAGGTGCTGAGCGTCGAAACTTTTTTTATTAATCTAAAACATTTCTGCCTCTGGTATGGTGCCCCATGTTTGTATGTCTAGCGTTAAAAGCGTGTGGGACAGGTTCCTTCCACAGACAGCGAGGGTGATATGGATGTAGATGACTCGCACAAACAATGAGGGTGGTGTGGGGGTAGATAGCTCGTATAAACAATGAGGGTGGTGTGGTGGGTAGATGACTCGTACAGACAATGAGGGTGGTGTGGGGGAAGATGACTTCTACAGACAATGAGGGTGGTGCGGGGGAAGATGACTTGTACAGACAATGTGGGTGATGTAGGGGAGAGGGGAGGCTGATGCCCCCACAGACTGGTCATGGATCCTTGACCTAGACAGACTTTAGATGACGGTTTCTGTGGGCCGGGAAAGTAGGGTTTGCCTGTGTATAAGGACGAAATAGAAGGTAAAGAGATCCATTTGCACTGCACAAACCTTATGCAATCCATCCCTAGAAACGCCAACTTTATTAACACTTTAGAAGGGTTTTTGTACTAACTTTACCTAGGACCAGCGTTGCTTCACTGGATGGGATGCTTCCAGTTGTGCCAACCGTATAGCAGAGACCCTCCTGGTTGGAATAGATCCCTACATCCCACCTACTTTTAATTCGTGTCCCCTCAGTCGTGGCTTGGTCGCTCTTATTCTGTTGCCTGTCGCACCAGGGACAGCATATAATGTCATGAGACTTTCTCTTGATTCTAAATACCAATCCTCCTTCATTTCTGTTTACAATTATTGCAAAGCTCTTATTCGCAGAGCCAGACATGATCGTACTAAAAGAAAGTGTGCTGATTTGACTTCATCTTTAACTCGTACATCTTTGTTGGTCCTGATCCAAACATCTGCAACAACTTTTGAAGTTGATCTTTTCCTCCTCTTTCCCGACCTGATCAATCTGTGGCTAACTATCCAGCCGACAAAGAATTTTATTTTCGGCATTATATTTTCTTCTAATTCCACTATGGATGATCGTAACTACTTCCCCATCCTCGCCTCGTCTCGCTGAACCTATGCGCTCTCCGTATTTTCCTCGCACAAGGTCGTCCTAGTTATCTCCTGGTTACAGGTGGACAAGGTGTGCGGACCAGATGGCATACCCACTCTGGTCCTGGAGGACTTGTGCCTCCATGTTAGCCCCGATCCTTACACTCATAATTCCGTCTGCCTCAAAATTACTACTTGGAAGCATAACTTGTTACAACCCACTCTTGAGAAATGAGATGTTCCAACCCATCTAACTACCGCCCCATCGTTCTTACTTCTACTCCCATATCTTCGAAACTCCTCCTAACATCCACTTTCTCAAACACAAAGAATCCCATTTCCTTTTATCACATGTACAATACGGCTTTCGCAAGGTGTACTAGTGATCTTCCCCGAATGATTCCCTCCCTAGTTCATTTGTACGAGATTTCGGTGAATCTCTTAAGCACTGACCGAATGTGACTCAGGCCTTTGGGTATTACATTTCTTAGGCTTTTTGTTACTCTCTCGTCTCTGATTTATAGATTTTTTTTTGCAGTCGCTCTGTTGTGATTGTCTTTGATGGAGCTACATCTCCCTCACACGTCATCAACAGCACTATGGATCAGGGTTCTTTTATGTCGCCCACACTTTTTCTTCTCTCCTTAAACGATCATCTTCCCTCTACCTCCAACCCTGTTCACTCTTACGCTGATAGTCCCGTTCTGAATGCTTCATATCACTTTCCCTTTCCTCCTCACTCTGAAGCTCGTTCTATTCCTCAACCTGGACATATTTCCTCTCTTAATTAGACCCTTTGCAACGTCGTAGAATGGGGAAGCTGTAACCTGGTTTGTTTCAGCAGTGCAGAAACGCAATTTCTGCCCCCGTCTCTTTCTAAATCTTAACTCGGTGCCTGCCACAATTCAAAACATACAGGGCATAATCACATCCTTCATTTTGGTAACCCCTCATAATGAACATTGCTAAGTCCGCTTTTCAATAGCTAAGGGCGTTGTATAGATTCTACAATCATAATCTGGTCCATATTATATATATATATATATATATATATATATATATATATATATATATAGGGTTAGGGAAAATGATTTGGTAAACAGAGAAGAGGTAGTAAAAGCTTTGCGGAAGATGAAAGCCGGCAAGGCAGCAGGTTTGGATGGTATTGCAGTGGAATTTATTAAAAAAAGGGGGTGACTGTATTATTGACTGGTTGGTAAGGTTATTTAATGTATGTATGACTCATGGTGAGGTGCCTGAGGATTGGCGGAATGCGTGCATAGTGCCATTGTACAAAGGCAAAGGGGATAAGAGTGAGTGCTCAAATTACAGAGGTATAGTTTGTTGAGTATTCCTGGTAAATTATATGGGAGGGTATTGATTGAGAGGGTGAAGGCATGTACAGAGCATCAGATTGGGGAAGAGCAGTGTGGTTTCAGAAGGGGTAGAGGATGTGTGGATCAGGTGTTTGCTTTGAAGAATGTATGTGAGAAATACTTAGAAAAGCAAATGGATTTGTATGTAGCATTTATGAATCTGGAGAAGGCATATGATAGAGTTGATAGAGATGCTCTGTGGAAGGTATTAAGAATATATGGTGAGGGAGGCAAGTTGATAGAAGCAGTGAAAAGTTTTTATCGAGGATGTAAGGCATGTGTACGTGTAGGAAGAGAGGAAAGTGATTGGTTCTCAGTGAATGTAGGTTTGCGGCAGGGGTGTGTGATGTCTCCATGGTTGTTTAATTTGTTTATGGATGGGGTTGTTAGGGAGGTGAATGCAAGAGTTTTGGAAAGAGGGGCAAGTATGAAGTCTGTTGGGGACGAGAGAGCTTGGAAAGTGAGTCAGTTGTTGTTCGCTGATGATACAGCGCTGGTAGCTGATTCATGTGAGAAACTGCAGAAGCTGGTGACTGAGTTTGGTAAAGTGTATGAAAGAAGAAAGTTAAGAGTAAATGTGAATAAGAGCAAGGTTATTAGGTACAGTAGGGTTGAGGGTCAAGTCAATTGGGAGGTAAGTTTGAATGGAGAAAAACTGGAGGAAGTAAAGTGTTTTAGATATCTGGGAGTGGATCTGGCAGCGGATGGAACCATGGAAGTGGAAGTGGATCATAGGGTGGGGGAGGGGGCGAAAATCTTGGGAGCCTTGAAGAATGTGTGGAAGTCGAGAACATTATCTCGGGAAAGCAAAAATGGGTATGTTTGAAGGAATAGTGGTTCCAACAATGTTGTATGGTTGCGAGGCGTGGGCTATGGATAGAGTTGTGCGCAGGAGGATGGATGTGCTGGAAATGAGATGTTTGAGGACAATGTGTGGTGTGAGGTGGTTTGATCGAGTAAGTAACGTAAGGGTAAGAGAGATGTGTGGAAATAAAAAGAGCGTGGTTGAGAGAGCAGAAGAGGGTGTTTTGAAATGGTTTGGGCACATGGAGAGAGTGAGTGAGGAAAGATTGACCAAGAGGATATATGTGTCGGAGGTGGAGGGAACGAGGAGAAGTGGGAGACCAAATTGGAGGTGGAAAGATGGAGTGAAAAAGATTTTGTGTGATCGGGGCCTGAACATGCAGGAGGGTGAAAGGAGGGCAAGGAATAGAGTGAATTGGATCGATGTGGTATACCGGGGTTGACGTGCTGTCAGTGGATTGAATCAGGGCATGTGAAGCGTCTGGGGTAAACCATGGAAAGCTGTGTAGGTATGTATATTCGTGTGTGGACGTATGTATATACATGTGTATGGGGGTGGGTTGAGCCATTTCTTTCGTCTGTTTCCTTGCGCAACCTCGCAAACGCGGGAGACAGCGACAAAGCAAAAAAAAAAAAATATATATATATATATATA
Source organism: Panulirus ornatus (assembly GCF_036320965.1). NCBI lineage: Eukaryota > Metazoa > Arthropoda > Malacostraca > Decapoda > Palinuridae > Panulirus > Panulirus ornatus. The sequence goes on along the minus strand of NC_092224.1, from coordinate 9,568,855 downwards.
TATATATATATATATATATATATATATATATATATATATATATATATATATATATATTATATGAACCCCTCCCAGGGGCTGCTGTAGCCCAAGGCTGTGCTACACTCAGTAGCAGGGACAGGATGGACACCTTTGAAGCGAGTTCTTTGTCGAGACGGCACTCTGCATCGGCAACTGCCGGTAATACAGCCTCGCCAAAGGCAACTTTTTACTCTGTTTATAACCTCAAGCATTAACACTCCGAGTGAACGAGTCAGCATTAATGTAATCTGTTAAGTAACTTTCGGTAATTATTTCCTTTCTTAACGTCATCTTGATATTGGACTTAATTGCTTTTTCTTAGATAAAGAATTGTTTCAATTATCGGAAACGGAAAAAGTTAAGGAGAGAAAGAAAACAAAGATGTCTCATTTTTACTGAACAGTGAGACAGTGTCCAGCACTACACCTCTTTCCCAGTTCCTTTATTTTGTTCCAATAATGTTTCTTGCCCACAGATAAATCAGGTCTGACAGGAGCAGTCTTTTATATTTCTGAAATGGTTTTTCATGTTCATCGAGTTATTTTGCCCTTGACTCTTTGCCTTAACCTTGGATTTTTGCTTTACCTCTTTTGAAAATTTTCTTTTGCGTTAAAAACGCGTACAGTAAGACATAGTAGATTCTGGGTTGCCATGTTCTTGCTTCCGCCATTGTGTTAGACGCACAAGAGGGGCCTTACATCTGATTTTCTTTGACCTGTTTTAGAATGTCACTTATCATCAGACAGTCGGTGCTGGCAGATTTGCGTGCGTCACAAAGTCGTGGATTTTTCAACATACTTCCCTACATGAGGGAGAAGTTTGTCCGTGACCATGTTCGTCACTTCGATTTCGGTATGGTATACGGATCAGATGACCTGTAGGCTACGTCATGCAACTGGACCGATGTCACCTGAATGTGAATTACCCTACTGGGAACTTACTTGGACGAGTTTTGCTGGTTATCACAGCTCTTAACCCCCTCCATATGGCGAGAAACTTTTGTTCACTTAAAACTTAACGTAACATAACATAAGCCATGTTAGGCTAGATTTTGTTTGGTATTCATCATATAAGTATGAAATCAATGACTTTTTAGCCACATTATCCCTAATCTACGAACGTCTCTCTACCTCCTAGAACTCACTTAAGACTGCAGGATTGAAGGGAGAGGACAAGTCAAAATCCATCTCCACTATATCGTCATCTTCAATACACCTTCAACAATAGTAATCTTTAGCGAAGACAAATTTAACATGACCCTAAAGGATCAGGTCAAACGCATCCTTTTTCTTTGTCAGGGTTCGAGTACTGGTTGTTGGAAGAAACATTATTGATAAGAAGAAGCACATCGAAGAACAAAATCTCCTTGCTGCAGAAGGTTGAATGATAGGAGAATGATAAGGGACCCATATTGTTTTTCCTATGTTTCTCTCGTTCCTGCTTTTTCGTCTTATTTTTCTTTGCAACAATCGGCTCTCTAACCCTAGTTTAGGAAAGATTGCTTGACCTGATTCGTAAGGGTCAAGTCAAGCGCATCTTTGCAAAATGTCAGTAGTGTCAAGGATGCAGTGAAGATGATGGTACAGTGAGAATGGGTGTAGTGAAGATGATGGTACAGTGAGAATGGGTGTAGTGAAGATGATGGTACAGTGAGAATGGGTGTAGTGAAGATGATGGTACAGTGAGAATGGGTGTAGTGAAGATAAGGATAGAGTGAGGATGGGGCTATAATAGAGAAGGGCCTTCACCAGATCATTGATGTTGTAAGAAATAGGAAATGGTGAATACGAAGAAGATGCGAAGATCGTTTATAATCAAACTTGACTTGTCCGGATGCAGTGACAATGTCCTTTGACGACCCATAAAGGTTTAGTGAAAATGGCCTTTTACGAATCGGGCCAAAGCCTCGTAAAATGAAAATAAGTTTATCGAGGACGTAGTAAAGAAGCGTATTGTGAGTTTCCCTCCATAGTGGACATGGTGGCGATTGATAGCACGGAAGGAAACACACTGCATCCGTTTGCAAATGATGGCGTTTCCTTACGTAATTTCCTCCTAAAACATAAGAGCCTGGTCCTCTGTATAGTCTTCCCCTGCCGTACCAGCGTAAGGCTCACATAAACCTGGGGGCTTCAGCAACGTCAGTTGCATCGAGACATTTTGTCACGTCTCATATTTTGACAAAATTTTCTTTTACGTCTCAGCATTATATGATTTCCTTTTGTCTCACGGCAATATATTTTCATATTTCCTACCACAAAACGGTATTGACAATACCTTCCTCTGGATGATCATCGACCTGTGCATTAATAAACTCACCGGCCGCGTAAAAGAAAGGAATTGCGTCTTTCCCAGAAGTGGCATTATGATTCTCAGGAACTTAGCATTGTTATGGCCGTCCATTAGGAAATCTATTGTGATTATCGTTGTCTCCAGTTCATGGATTTACCAGGAATGTGATCCGAGAAATGGGGTTGGAAGGTTGGAGGGGTAGCTGCCGGGAGCTGAGGAGGCTGTCATTACTGATCTTGTGAGTTTTGAGATATGTATAGTTACTCAGGCGGCTAGCTTAGCTCAGGAATATTACAGTGCCAGTTGAAGAAAGGAAGATGATAGGCCACGTTGCTTTCATGAAATACCAAAGGAAAGTTAAAGAAATATAAGCATATTAAGTTTGCTACGCCGTACTTCCCGAATGAAATATAATTGATAGGCAAAAGAGTACCCATTTTTCTCTTAAATATCTGGACTTGTTCATTTCGTGGTTTTGTGATGTATGAAGTAATTCATGATGATGCTGGAGGAGGAGACGCTTGGTTGGTCTGATTCGACCACACTGGTCGTGCTTACATTGGTCGTCTTTGTACTGGTCGTTTCCACACTGGTCGTGTTCTCATAGGTCATCTTCACACTATTCGTCCCCAGAGGTCGGCCCTACACTGGTCATTTTAACATTGGTCGTCCTTACACTGGTCGCACTAACACAGTCGTCCTCACAGATAGCCGTCAGTGTGACACAAGATGTCTTTGCGCTGGTCATCTTAACAGAAGACGTACTCACACAGTCATCTGCACATTGATCGTCCTCACATAGGTCTTCCTCATGCACGTCAGCCTCACTTTGGTCGTTTTTGTCGCAGGTCATCCTCACATTGGTCGTTCCCAAACTGGTCTGCCCTACACAGGTAGCCCCCCCTCCTTCATGTTGTCCTCACACAGGTCGTCCTTGCATAGGTCATTTTCAGAGGTCGTCCTCTCATTAGTTGTGCTCAAACAGCCATCTTCACAGTGATCTCTTTCAAACTGGTCATCCCACAGGCTCTCCTTACACTGATCACCCTCACACAGGTTGGCCGCACACCCAGGGGACCCCAGGCCGCACACCCAGGCCGCAGTCTTCCTTACATTGGTCATCCTCACACAGGTCGGCTTTACGCAAGTCGTCCTCACATAGGTTGTCCTTACGCGGGTCTTCCTCGCACAGGTCGTCCTTAAACAGGTTGCCATCACACAGGTCGTCTTCATTTTGGTTGCTCTCATAACAGGTCATTTTTCTCCGTTTACGTGATACATACGAACTGATGTGTGAGGTTCGCGTCTGTGGGATTTATATCTACTTGGCTGATGTCTTTGGGGTTCATTTCTCTGTGGGACTCGCGTCACTCGGGTTCATCGTCTTCATGTCTCTGTGAAGTCTGTATCAGTGAGGTTTGTGAAGTTTGTTCATGTTATACATAGCACCGTCAACTGGTAGTATCCATACCTCGAAAAACAGAAACTAGAAATGTTCTCAGTCTATTCATCGCGACAATGTAAAGATCTTCAGAACACTAAAGCCATTCGGTGCAGAGTTTGCCTCGTCGAAATCAACTTTTTGTGAACCCAGCGGTTCATGGGGGAAGTATCAACACAGCCACCCAGCTGTAAGGCACGCTCGTGAACTAAGCAAACATTTGATGATCTGGAAGGTTGCGGCCAACTTTGTCCGATAGACAGACACAAACAGATATTGAAAAATGAATATATATATATATATATATATATATATATATATATATATATATATATATATATATATATATATATATTTTTTTTTTTTTTTTTTTTTTTTTTTTCTTTTTTTATACTTTGTCGCTGTCTCCCGCGTCTGCGAGGTAGCGCAAGGAAACAGACGAAAGAAATGGCCCAACCCCCCCCCCATACACATGTACATACACATGTCCACACACGTGTATACATACCTACACAGCTTTCCATGGTCCACCCCAGACGCCTCACATGCCTTGATTCACTCCACTGACAGCACGTCAACCCCTGTATACCACATCGCTCCAATTCACTCTATTCCTTGCCCTCCTTACACCCTCCTGCATGTTCAGGCCCCGATCACACAAAATCTTTTTCACTCCATCTTTCCACCTCCAATTTGGTCTCCCTCTTCTCCTCGTTCCCTCCACCTCCGACACATATATCCTCTTGGTCAATCTTTCCTCACTCATTCTCTCCATGTGCCCAAACCATTTCAAAACACCCTCTTCTGCTCTCTCAACCACGCTCTTTTTATTTCCACACATCTCTCTTACCCTTACGTTACTTACTCGATCAAACCACCTCACACCACACATTGTCCTCAAACATCTCATTTCCAGCACATCCATCCTCCTGCGCACAACTCTATCCATAGCCCACGCCTCGCAACCATACAACATTGTTGGAACCACTATTCCTTCAAACATACCCATTTTTGCTTTCCGAGATAATGTTCTCGACTTCCACACATTTTTCAAGGCTCCCAAAATTTTCGCCCCCTCCCCCACCCTATGATCCACTTCCGCTTCCATGGTTCCATCCGCTGACAGATCCACTCCCAGATATCTAAAACACTTCACTTCCTCCAGTTTTTCTCCATTCAAACTTACCTCCCAATTGACTTGACCCTCAACCCTACTGTACCTAATAACCTTGCTCTTATTCACATTTACTCTTAACTTTCTTCTTCCACACACTTTACCAAACTCAGTCACCAGCTTCTGCAGTTTCTCACATGAATCAGCCACCAGCGCTGTATCATCAGCGAACAACAACTGACTCACTTCCCAGGCTCTCTCATCCCCAACAGACTTCATACTTGCCCCTCTTTCCAAGACTCTTGCATTTACCTCCCTAACAACCCCATCCATAAACAAATTAAACAACCATGGAGACATCACACACCCCTGCCGCAAACCTACATTCACTGAGAACCAATCACTTTCCTCTCTTCCTACACGTACACATGCCTTACATCCTCGATAAAAACTTTTCACTGCTTCTAACAACTTGCCTCCCACACCATATATTCTTAATACCTTCCACAGAGCATCTCTATCAACTCTATCATATGCCTTCTCCAGATCCATAAATGCTACATACAAATCCATTTGCTTTTCTAAATATTTCTCACATACATTCTTCAAAGCAAACACCTGATCCACACATCCTCTACCACTTCTGAAACCGCACTGCTCTTCCCCAATCTGATGCTCTGTACATGCCTTCACCCTCTCAATCAATACCCTCCCATATAATTTACCAGGAATACTCAACAAACTTATACCTCTGTGAGTGAGTGCTCAAATTACAGAGGTATATATATATATATATATATATATATATATATATATATATATATATATATATATATATATATTATATATATAACTCCTGATTGTACTATGGCCGAAAACTATTGTTGGTAATAGTAGCTGCAGTGGTAGCGATTGTGGTAGTGGTGATAGTAGTAGCAACAGCAGAATAGTAGGAGTGTCCAGAGGTCAGCAACGATGTAGCAGAAGAAACAGCGATTTCATCGTCTGTCGCTTCCGTGATATGAAATTGTATCTGCTTTTTCTTAAGAGGAAAAAAAATGTCGATTCCAAAGGCTTTGTTTTTGTTGGATTATTTTTGTAGGGAGATAAAGAGGTGAGGGAACGGCTAAGAGGCAGTTCCGTCTAGGGTGAAGGTTAAATCGGGGTCAACCTGGGTCATCACCGCGGAGACACACACCCAATTACTTGCTGCTAATTGGTACACGGCCGCCGCCCCCGGCCACCTGCTCCATCACCGTCCCGCGCCTAACGAACCAATCACAGCAGCACCTCTAAAACATTTGTCAACCCAAAAGTGAATTAGTTCATTTCCTGAGGCTGTCACGGAGGACAGGGTCACGGGGTCATCCCCGTCATCCATCACCGCGGAAACGCGAAACTGTCTCAACGCGAATTCGAGATTGTGTTTCTAACAGTGCGAGCCCAGCTGGTATGGTATAATTTCCCGCGTATGTCACATAACGTCTGGGGTTGATAGCCAGGAGCGTCCCCAGATCGTCCTGAACTCCGCCAACAGAAGCCAGGGCAGGCGGAGGCTTCCCGACCCACTCTCATGCCCGATGGCAAGTACGCCAGACACTCGGCCTCACTGAAAACAGTCCCACTCACAAGGCTGCCTGGGTAAACCTGGCGGGCCCTTGTGTGTGTGTGTGGGATGACATCCCTCTGTGGCCTGCTGAGTGCTGTTCCTGCCACACCACACGCTCTCCAGGTACTGGGGAACCCGTGTGTTCCTGCCACACACACACACACACACACACACACACACACACACACACACACACACACACACACACGACCAGACTCCCAGGAACAACTGGCGGAGGCAAATTCTCCAGAGCGTAACATGGGGGATGATGACTGCAAAGCACTTTAGATGTCACTCAAGTCCATCGTTTCACCTTATGAATTTTTATCATGCCAAGTTGTGATTATTGTAACTCGGGAAATGACCAGCTTATGTGATATAGTACACTCTTACAACCTGAAGCACGTATGTAGCCAGTGCACTCCTACAACCAGCGGTAGGTATATAACCAGTACACTCTAACAACCAGCGGTAGGTATGTAACCAGTACACTCCAACAACCACAATAGGTGTGTAACCAGTACACTCCAACAACCAGCGGCAGGTATGTAACTAGTACACTCCCACAACCAGCGGCAGGTATGTAACCAGTACATTCCAACAACCCGTGGTAGGTATGTAACCAGTACGCTTCTACATCCGGCGGCAGTTATGTAACCAGTACACTCCTACAATCAGCGGTAGGTATGTAACCAGGTCACTCCTACAACCAACGTCAGGTATGTAACCGTTACACTCCTACAACCAACAACAGGTATGTAACTAGGACACTCTTACAACCGTCAGGTATGCAACAAGTACGCTTCTGCAACCATTACCAGTTATGTGACCAGTACACTCCTGCATCCGTCGGGTATGTAACTAGTCCATTCCTGCAAGCAACGGCAGGTATGTAGCTAGTGTGTTTTCCACAACCAAAAGCATGTATAAGAACATTACACTGCCACAACTGGTTGCTGGTGTGTAACCAGTACATCCCTACAACCTACGGCAGGTATGTAACCAGTCCACTCTTACAACCTATTGCAGATATTTAACCACTACATTCCTACAACCAGCGGCAGGTGTGTGACCCTTACAACCAACGATAGGTATAAAACCAGTACTCTTACAATCACCGTCAGGTATGTAACCCGCGCCAGTGTTTACCTGAACATGACGTGGAACCCTGTATTCAAAACGAGTGAAATATGAAAGATTTAAGCATTAAAGAGAAAGTGAAGGTCGTGTGAGCAGGTATCGGTGCAAACTGCGCACCGCCACAGTGGCAAGAATCTGTCAACATGTCGATACATTTTTGCGCGAGCCAGTACATCGTCTTTACGAATGTTGACATATGTTCCGCGTCATCACCTGTGACCGAAGAAGCTTGCCATCATTAACAGTACTGCAAATCACTTTGAGAGCAGAGAGGTTCACAGTTAACCAGTTACGACTGAACTTCATTCAGTCAATCGGAAGCTTGGACTGGGCCACCAGTCGGCGGTGTTTGTGGCCCAAGTTTGTTTTGTTGACGTCGTCATTAAAGCGGGAGCGTCCGGCAGCTATTGTGTTGGCTGCCCACACCCAGTATTTACGCCGCTACAATCTCAAAATCTGTAGGCGTTGTTTTGTATTTAATTAATTTCTATGTTATTCGCCTCTGCACCCATGTTTTTGCCTTCCTTTTTTGTGTAATATGTTTTTGAGATATAGATGAATAACAAGTGTTATTGGTGTAGGCTATCCTAAACATGTTATGGAGAGTCGTCACATTTACTATTGACGGAGTTTTATATAAGCGTTCAGTAATACCTGCTTGGGTTCACTGTAAGGGATGGGAACCAGTGATGAGTAGGACCTTCCTGGGTTCATTGTACGGGATGGGAACCAGTGATGAGTAGGACCTGCCTGGGTTCACTGTAAGGGATGGGAACCAGTGATGAGTAGGACCTTCCTGGGTTCATTGTGCGGGATGGGAACCAGTGATGAGTAGGACCTGCCTGGGTTCACTGTAAGGGATGGGAACCAGTGATGAGTAGGACCTTCCTGGGTTCATTGTGCGGGATGGGAACCAGTGATGAGTAGGACCTGCCTGGGTTCACTGTAAGGGATGGGAACCAGTGATGAGTAGGACCTTCCTGGGTTCATTGTGCGGGATGGGAACCAGTGATGAGTAGCGCCTGCCTGGGTTCACTGTAAGGGATGGGAACCAGTGATGAGTAGGACCTTCCTGGGTTCATTGTGCGGGATGGGAACCAGTGATGAGTAGGACCTGCCTGGGTTCACTGTAAGGGATGGGAACCAGTGATGAGTAGGACCTTCCTGGGTTCACTGTAAGGGATGGGAACCAGTGATGAGTAGGACCTTCCTGGGTTCACTGTAAGGGATGGGAACCAGTGATGAGTAGGACCTTCCTGGGTTCATTGTACGGGATGGGAACCAGTGATGAGTAGGACCTTCCTGGGTTCATTGTAAGGGATGGGAACCAGTGATGAGTAGGACCTGCCTGGGTTCACTCTAAGGGATGGGAACCAGTGATGAGTAGGACCTTCCTGGGTTCACTGTAAGGGATGGGAACCAGTGATGAGTAGCACCTGCCTGGGTTCACTGTACGGGATGGGAACCAGTGATGAGTAGGACCTTCCTGGGTTCACTGTAAGGGATGGGAACCAGTGATGAGTAGGACCTTCCTGGGTTCACTGTAAGGGATGGGAACCAGTGATGAGTAGGACCTTCCTGGGTTCACTGTAAGGGATGGGAACCAGCGTTGAGCAGGACTTGCTTTGTGGGGTCGGGGAGGGGGGGGGGGGAGTCGATGAAGGTAAAGGATGCTGTTGCCGTTTTCATTGCATTTCTTTTTTTCCAGAATGTTCCCAAAGTAAGTACCTCTTCCTTTGCGACACTGTTATGACACAGTCATTCGCTCTTGAGAGGCGTCCTACAGTGTTGAACCCCCGACAAAAGTGGAGTAAAACCATTGAAACGCAGGAAAAGCCACCTAATTCAACCGTACGTGATATAACCTTAAACCAGGGATGGGGGGGGGGGGTGTTCTCCTTCTGGACCCCCACCCAACCAACTTTAGCCACCACCACAATAACGGTCTGTTCCTCCACCACTGTGGGTATAATGTAAAGCTACTCCATATGTTACAGCGTATCTGTAGGAAGCTTGGGGAAACATCTAAAGGCAGACACACTGAATCTTCCATGAGGAAGAGAGCTAACGGTGGAACCTCTTTACTTTCTATCCCTCTCACGTAGCTGTTTAAGGTGAGCATTCTCTCTCTCTCTCTCTCTCTCTCTCTCTCTCTCTCTCTCTCTCTCTCTCTCTCTCTCTCTCTCTCTCTCTCTCTCTCGTGTGATGCGCCTCCCGTCCTGACGGACCCAACGCACCAACATCGAGGTTTACTCGTCTCTCCGCCATTGTCACCGGGTACTTTATCGCTGGCCGGGCCGCCCCGCAGACTTTACCTGGCCTCTGTTATGATCGGTCGGACAAGATTGGGAAACAAAAGCAACTTTTTGAGTGTAGGGACGACAGGCTGGACCTGCACTTAAACTTGTAGGAGCACATTGATCGTTGTTTATGTGGAAGTTCATTTGTTGCTGTGTAACATTTGACGAAATTGACGACGACAAGCCAATTGGAGGTCAGGTTCTTCCAAGTCGTGAGAACACCGCTGTCTTGTTACCAATATTTGTTATTCATTCAGAACCAAAATCCTTATAGTAAACAATATATATTTATTATTATTATTTTGCTTTGTCGTTGTCTCCCGCGTTAGCGAGGTAGCGCAAGGAAACAGACGAAAGAAATGGCCCAACCCACCCACATACACATGTATATGCATACACGTCCACACACGCAAATATACATACCTATACATCTCAATGTACGCATATTCACACACAAATATATACACATGTACATAATTCATACTGTCTGCCTTTATTAATTCCCATCGCCACCTCGCCATATATATATATATATATATATATATATATATATATATATATATATATATATATATATATATGCCATTTTCCGCGTTAGCGAGGTAGTGTTAAGAACAGAGGACTCACAGGGGTCCCGGGTTCGAACTTGGCTGTTGGAGGTTTGTATGTTCTATGAAAGTGCGCGTTCCTATGCACTTTGTTCGTATTCATATACCTCCGCGTTGTACAGTTAGGTTCGGTAAAATGCTATCTGCTGGCTGTGTGAGCCTGATGGGAAATGACCGGTGTAGACCCTGCTGCTCATCAACGTGAGACGAAAGGTATTCGAGTACATAGTTTTCGAATAGACATTTCCCTATTACGGGTGATCATAGCCTCCAGGTAGTGCTCCCGCCTGTTGCACAATGGGTCCCGGGTTCGATCCTGGTTGTTGGAGGTTTGTATAATATATATATATATATATATATATATATATATATATATATATATATATATATTGAGTTAGGGTGGGGGAGGGGGCGAAGGTTCTTGGAGCGTTGAAGAATTGTGTGGAAGGCGAGAACGTTATCTCGGAGAGCAAAAATGGTGAGGCGTGGGCCAGAGATAGGGTTGTGCGGAGGAGGGTGGATGTGTTGAAAATGAAATTTTTGAGGACAATATATGGTGTGAGGTGGTTTGATCGAGTAAGTAATGAAAGGGTGAGAGAGATGTGTGGTAATATAAAGAGCGTGGTTGAGACAGCAGAAGAGGTTGTGTTGAAATTGTTTGGACATATGGAGAGAATGAGTGAGGAAGGATTGACAAAGAGGATCTATGTGTCAGAGGTGGAGGGAAGATGGAGAAGCGGGAGACCAAATTGGAGGTGAAAGGATGGAGTGAAAAAGATTTTGAGCGATCTTGGCCTGAACATACAGGAGGGTGAAAAGCGTGCATGGAATAGAGTGAATTGGAACGAAGTGGCATACCGGGATCGACTGTCAATGGATTGAACCAGGGCATGTGAAGCGTCTGGAGTAAATCATGGAAAGGTCTGTGGGGCCTGAATAAGGAAAAGGAGCTGTGTTTCGGTGCATTATTACATGACAGCTAGAGACTGAGTGTGAACGAATGTGACCTTTTTTGTCTTATCCTAGTGCTACCTCGCACACATTAAGGGGAAGGGGGTTGTATATATATATATATATATATATATATATATATATATATATATATATATATATATATATATATATATACAACGAAGAGACGTAACTAGGCGTCCTAGCTACGTCTCTTCGTTGTATATCATCTGACATATTTCTTTCTTGTATCGCCCCTGATGATGTGATTATTACACGAAAGTGTACTTGGGAACTTATCGTGTTCCATTTCCCCGTGGACTCGTAGGAATATACTTGATAACGCGCAAAATCGTGATCCTTTCCAATATACGTGTGTGTGTGTGTGTGTGTGGGTTGGGCCATTCCTCGTTTGTTTCCTTGCGGTACCTCGGGAGACGGCCATTAAGTATAAGATATAATATACATTTCCCGCGTTAGCGAGGTAGCGTTAAGAAAAGAGGACCGAGCCTTTGAGAAAATATCCTCACTAGGCCCCCTTCTCTGCTCCTTCTTTTGGAAAATTAGAAACGAGAGGGGAGGATTTCCAGCTCCTCGCTTCCTACCCTTTTAGTCACCTTATGAATTATATATATATATATATATATATATATATATATATATATATATATATATATATATATATATATATATATATGCTACTTCCAGTAGCAGAGCTAAATGTTGACTCCCTTGGAGTGAGTTCTTTGACGAGACTGGCCTCCTAATGATACAGCCCCGCCCAAGGTGGTGTAATCTCGAATAGACGAAGTTCGGTAACACACACATTCTCCGTCTCATTATGTGCACATTCGTCTCTCATCCATGGACGGCAAGCATGCAGAAGTGGTGGTGTGGGAGGGGAAGTTGCTACCTGGCTTGCAACAAGTGCATGATGGCGGGAGGAGGATGCCTGCTAAACTCATGGCGACCCAAATGTGATAGAGATTCAGTTTTGCTCCATGGCTCATATGATTGCCCTTCTGACACCGTTACACCGATTCGCAGTTCAGGGTTGGTACATCAAGCGACGCAGGGCGGGAGGGTGAAGCGGGCGGAGACGAGGAGGGTTAGGTAAAACGGAGGATGGAGGAAGAGTTACCACATCTCGCCAGCGAGTCAAGCGGGTGGGCGGACCCAGCCGGTCGGTGCCTCGTCGTAGATAGCATGGTCTAGTGATAACGTTAGCAGCTCGGTTATACGTACAAATGCCCTGATCTAGACACTTTATACGTTAACTTTAACGTAATGTTAACCCTCGGTAGATAGGTAGAGTTCTAAGACGACAAATATCCCGATTCTCATGGTTGCGTCATCACTGTTACAGTGATGACGCAACCATGGTAACATAGTTTCATATTCTAACTTGTATCGGTCATAAGATACATATTTCCGGAGAATTCAGAACCCCTTCTTAGCTGCGCCTTTGAATATATTCTCAAATTCGTGTCAAATATTCAAGCCATCCATGCAGCAGCAGCAGCCGCTATCGCGTCGTCCTTTGCTATGCATGGAAAAACTAGCAGCATTTCTCCCGCCTCTTATACTGCAACAGATGCAACAGATTTTTTTTTATTTTAGCTGAGACGGCACGGGCAATTGAATGCCCAATCGAAGCCATCTATCTCGGTAATGATATATATATATATATATATATATATATATATATATATATATATATATATATATATATATATTTATTTATTTATTTATTTATTATTTACTTTGCTTTGTCGCTGTCTCCCGCGTTTGCGAGGTAGCGCAAGGAAACAGACGAAAGAAATGGCCCAACCCACCCCCATACACATGTATATACATACACGTCCACACACGCAAATATACATACCTATACATCTCAACGTATACATATATATACACACACAGACATATACATATATACACATGCACATAATTCATACTGTCTCCCTTTATTTATTCCCATCGCCACCCCACGACACATGAAAATAACCACTCCTTCCCCCAAATGTGCGCGAGGTAGCACTAGGAAAAGACAACAAAGGCCACTTTCGTTCAATTCAGTCCCTAGCTGTCATGTAATAATGCACCGAAACCACAGCTCCCTTTCCACATTCAGGCCCCACAGAACTTTCCATGGTTTACCCCAGACGCTTCACATGCCCTGGTTCAATCCATTGACAGCACGTCGACCCCAGTATACCACATCGTTCCAATTCACACTATTCCTTGCACGCCTTTCACCCTCCTGCATGTTCAGGCCCCGATCACTCAAAATCTTTTTCACTCCATCTTTCCACCTCCAATTTGGTCTCCCACTTCTCGTTCCCTCCACCTCTGACACATTTATCCTCTTGGTCAATCTTTCCTCACTCATTCTCTCCATGTGACCAAACCATTTCAAAACACCCTCTTCTGCTCTCTCAACCACACTCTTTTTATTACCACACATCTCTCTTACCCTTACATTACTTACTCGATCAAACCACCTCACACCACATATCGTCCTCAAACATCTCATTTCCAGCACATCCACCCTCTTGCGCACAACTCTATCCATAGCCCACGCCTCGCAACCATATAACATTGTTGGAACCACTATTCCTTCAAACATACCCATTTTTGCTTTCCGAGATAATGTTCTCGACTTCCACACATTCTTCAACTCTCCCAGAACTTTCGCCCCCTCCCCCACCCTACGATTCACTTCCGCTTCCATGGTTCCATCCGCTGCTAAATCCACTCCCAGATATCTAAAACACTTCACTTCCTCCAGATTTTCTCCATTCAAACTTACCTCCCAATTGACTTGTCCCTCAACCCTACTGTACCTAATAACGTTGCTCTTATTCACATTTACTCTCATCTTTCTTCTTTCACACACTTTACCAAACTCAGTCACCAGCTTTTGTAGTTTCTCACACGAATCAGCCACCAGCGCTGTATCATCAGCGAACAACTGGCTTACTTTCCAAGCTCTCTCATTCACAACAGAAAGGATCACAATTTTGCGCGTGATCAAGTATATTCCTATGAGTCCATGGGGAAAGTGAAACACGATAAGTTCCCAAGTGCTCTTTCGTGTAATGATCACATCAGGGGTGACACAAGAGAGAAATATAAGTCAGTTGACATACAACGAAGAGACGTAGCTAGAACGCCATTTCGTAAACATGTGATTGTCCAAGACAGACTACGAGCGTATCATACTTATTATGTGGACAAGGTGAAATTATTTACAAATTTAATCAACAATAAAGTTATCCAATTTGGATAGACCTTTCACAGATATTAAGGTTATGATTCTTTGTGTATTTGATAATAGAAGATTCAAGGATATTTCTAGTGGTACTGGAGTTTGGGTTAATAACTGAGATGGCATTACTCCAGTCAGTACAATTATTATAGTTTTTAACGTGATTAAACAAGGCATTTGATTTCTGTCCTGTTCTTATACTATGTTTATGTTGCTTAAGTCTAACAGAAAGATCCTTACCAGTCTGCCCAACATAAAACTTATCAATCTCTACATAGCACTTTATAGATGCACCCAGGAGAGTTTCTGGTTAAGATATTCTTTATGGTATTATTGTTGCTGAAGGCAACCTTTACAGTAAAGGATTTAAGCAACATGGGAAGTAAGGTGGGGGAGGGGGGCGAAAGTTCTGGGAGCGTTGAAGAATGTGTGGAAGGCGAGAACGTTATCTCGGAGAGCAAAAAATGGGTGTTTGAAGGAATAGTGGTTCCAACAATGTTATATGGTTGCGTGGCGTGGGCTATAGATAGGGTTGTGCGGAGGAGGGTGGATGTGTTAGAAATGAGATGTTTGAGGACAATATGTGGTGTGAGGTGGTATGATCGAGTAAGTAATGAAAGGGTAAAAGAGATGAGGTAATAATAAGTGTGGTTGAAAGAGCAGAAGAGGGTGTATTGAAATGATTTGGTCACATGGAGAGAATGAGTGAGGAAAGTTTGACAAAGAGGATAAATGTGTCAGAGGTGGAGGGAACGAGAAGTGGGAGACCACATTGGAGTTGGAAGGATGGAGGGAAAAAGATTTTGTGCGATCGGGGCCTGAACATACATGAGGGTGAACAGCGTGCAAAGAATAGAGTGAATTGGAACGATGTGGTATACCGTGGTCGACGTGCTGTCAGTGGATTGAACCAGGACGTGTGAACCGTCTGGGGTAAACCATGGAAAGTTTTGTGGGGCTTAGATGTGGAAAGGGAGCTGTGGTTTCGGTGCATTACACATGCCAGCTAGAGACTGAGTGTGAACGAATGTGGCCTTTGTTGTCTTTCCCTTCGCGCTACCTTGCACGGGGAAGGGTGAGGGGGGGGGGGGTGCCATTTCATGTGTGGCGGGGTGGCGACGAGAATAGATGAAGGCAGCAAGTATGAATATGTACTTCTGTATATATGTATATGTCTGTGTATGTATATGTATGTATACGTTGAAATGTATAGGTATGTAATGTGCGTGTGTGGGCGTGTATGTATATACATGTGTATGTGGGTGGGTTGGGCCATTCTTTCATCTGTTTCCTTGCGCTACCTCGCTAACGCGGGAGACAGCGACAAGTATGATATATATATATTGGAAAGGATCACAATTTTGCGCGTTATCAAATATATTCCTGAATCCACGGGGAAAATGAAACACGGTAAGTGTTTCATTTTCCCTGTGGATTCATAGGAATATATATATATATAAGATAAAGGTGAGAAAGAATTTTATGCATCTTCCCTTAACACAACTCACTTCGTGTATTATGATAGCATGAGGACGTTTCTGTCGTATAATGTAACGTGGTATGTGGATCCACCTGGCCTGCAGAGGCCAGAGCAAACATCCCATGGGCGTGGGAGTGATGCGGCATGGCTGCAACCCCCCCACCCCACACAACCCCATGATGATGAGGGCAGGTTACGACGCTGTTAACTGCAGACGCGGACACTAGTGAGGTCCCACTTGTTTCCTCCGTTATGGAGAGGGTAATTTTGGACGGCAGTTGGAACGTTAAATATCTGAGTAAGGCACGGCTGAAGGGAGAGAGATATTGTGTACAGAGCTCTGCCTTGGGAGAGTTTATTAATTTCTGGGCCGCTGGAGGCAGGGGTGGATCAAGGCAGAGTGATCGACGGAGGGAGGGAGGGAGCAGGGACAGGGGGAGGGAAGATAGGTGGAGGGAGGGCCAAACAAGACAGGTTTATTACCACCAGACAAAATATATATATATATATATATATATATATATATATATATATATATATATGCACACAAATAATTTGAATTTAAAAAAGTGAAAAGAAAAAATATGGTTGAGAGTAAAAAATAAAGCCAGATGCAATAACTAGGAGGTCTGGGGTATAGTCCCTAAGGAAGGGTAATCATCCACACCTGACCCAGGCATCATACAGACACCATCTACGTCCGAACCAGGCATCATACATACACCATCCACGTCCGAACCAGTCATCATACAGACACCATCCACGTCCGAACCAGGCATCATACAGACACCATCCACGTCCGAACCAGGCACCATACAGACACCATCCACGTCCGACCCAGTCATCATACAGACACCATCCACGTCTGACTCAGGCATCATACAGACACCATCCACGTCCGAACCAGTCATTATACAGACAACATCCACGTCCGAACCAGGCATCATACATACACCATCCACGTCCGAATCAGTCATCATACAGACACCATCCACGTCCGAACCAGGCTTTATACAGTCACCATCTGCGTCCGATCCAGTCATCATACAGACACCATCCACGTCCGACCCAGTCATCATACAGACACCATCCACGTCCGAACCAGTCATTATACAGACATCTACGTCCGAACCAGGCATCATACATACACCATCCACGTCCGAATCAGTCATCATACATACACCATCCACGTCCGAACCAGGCATCATACAGACACCATCCACGTCCGAACCAGGCATCATACAGACACCATCCACGTCCGACCCAGTCATCATACAGACACCATCCACGTCTGACTCAGTCATCATACAGACACCATCCACGTCCGAACCAGTCATTATACAGACACCATCTAAGTCCGACCCAGTCATCATACAGACACCATCCACGTCCGAACCAGGCATCATACAGACACCATCCACGTCCGAACCAGGCATCATACAGACACCATCTACGTCCGAACCAGGCATCATACAGACACCATCCACGTCCGAACCAGGCATCGTACAGACACCATCCACGTCCGACCCAGGCATCATACAGACACTATCCACGTCTGACCCAGTCATCATACAGACACCATCCACGTCCGACGCTGGCAAGCATTACCCAGTCAGTCCTACAAGCATCACCCAATCAGTCATGCAAGCATCACCCAGTCAGTCATCCAAGCGTCACCCAGTCAGTAATGCAACCATTACCCAGTCAGTCATCCAAGCATCATTCAGTCATTCATGCAAGCATCACCCAGTCAGTCATTCAAGCATCACCCTATTTGTCATCCAAGCATCACCCAGTCAGTCATGCAAGTATCACCCAGTCAGTCATCCAAGCATCACCTAAGCAAGCATCCAAGCATCTCCCTATTTGTCATCCAAGCATCTCCCTATTTGTCATCCAAGCATCACCCTATTTGTCATCCAAGCATCTCCCTATTTGTCATCCAAGCTTCTCCCTATTTGTCATCCAAGCATCTCCCAGTCAGTCATCCAAGCATCACCCACTCAGTCATCCAAGCATCACTTTATATGTCATCCAAGCATCACCCTATTTGTTATCCAAACATCACCTTATTAGTCATCTAAGCATCACCCAGTCAGTCGTGCAAGCATCACCCAGTCAGTCATCCAGGCATCACCCAGGCACGTCATCCACCTCGGGCAGCCTCCAGATCACCACTGGGGAACCCTCCCCGGGGCAGCTCACCCCAGGGGACGAACTGGGAACTCCCTCGTCACGTGGTGGGTAGATCACGAAGCTCTCGTCAGCGTAAACATCGTGCGTTATGAAAATGAGACTCTCGCCTCTCACGTCTCGCTCAGGGCTTAGCACTGTCCTGACCCGGGCCCTCTGACCCCTGACCTACCTGTACGACCCCCCTGGGCGTGAGTCAGAAGCCGTGTGTGAATTGTATCGCGACCTCTGTGGCGAGGTGAGACGCCCCGCCCGATCACCGCCGAACCCTCTCGTGTCGACTAAGGAGGGAGGTGGGTAGAGTGACCGTCGCTCGCTGGTACTTAGTTAGTGGCAGCCAAGTTGACATAACCACTGAAACACCTGGTGAAGGTGGGGAACCACTGGGACTGTACCAGGTGTAGGTGAGGGAATAAGCGGGACTGTATTATGTACAGGTGGTGAATTACTAGGACTGTACCAGGTGCAGGTGGGAGATACTGGGACTGTACCAGGTGCAGGTGGGAGATACTGGGACTGTACCAGGTGCAGGTGGGAGATACTGAGCCTATACAGAGTGCAGGTGGCTAATTAGTTTCTAGGACTGTACCAGATGCAGGTGGGAGATACTGGAACTCTACCGGGTGCAGGTGGAAAATACTGGGAGTGTGCCAGGTGAAGGTGGGTAATGACTGGGACTGTATCATGTTCAGGTGGGGGATTACTGAGACTATTAGATGCAGGTGGGAGATCCTGGGACTTCACACACACACACACACCTGGCTTCCGTGCCAGGTGTCACGGGTGGGTGGCCGGTCAGCTGTGCTGGCAGTATACTGGCCTGAGGTGTGGCATCTTATCATAGTCTTCAGATTGTTGCTTACGTTTGCCTGCCGGAGCTAACTATACAGGGAGGGACTTCAACACTCGTGTTGCCACATCTAACTTTTTATATATGTACCTCGTCTTTACTTGTGTATATATATATATATATATATATATATATATATATATATATATATATATATATATATATATATATATATATATATACTTAGCAGCCTAAGCCAGATACCTGCTTATCGACCAGTCCTAGAACGAAGATGAAGAACTGGGATTGGCTGTGGTAGTCCTAAGTCCAGGATTCGAACACGGGTGTGCCCATGCGTGCATCATGGTGTGTGTGTGTGTGTGTGTGTGTGTGCGTTGAGTCTTTAGTACCCATGCCCACAGCAAGTTCACTCCCGCCCTGGGTCTCACTAGGTGGGTCCAAACACTACTCCCGACCACACCCACCTAGGGTTCCAGACATTCCCGTAACCAGGAACTTCCCATAGTTGGACTAGACAATCAGTGCATACAGTGTTTTATTAATAGTTGCCTCAGGGACAGTTTCTGCATCTCATGATTGTGCTACTTACAGTAGCAGGGAAATCTGGACTCCTTGGGAATGAAAAGTTCTTGACGAGACTGTACTCTCGATGATACATTTTGCCAAAGGTGACTCTTTCCTCTGGGTGTTATATTGCTATCTTTTGCATGCGAAGCCCGGTGACAAACAGCGCATCATGAATATATATATATATATATATATATATATATATATATATATATATATATATATATATATATATATATATATATATATATAATAAGGGCAGTAAATGCAGTGTAGAAATCTTTACTGCCCTTATTTCGTGTAAGTACAATTGCTGCTCTGCGAAACGAGGCTGAAATCCTCAGGGTTTGCAAGGGCTCGGTACAAACCTTCCCTGTGGTTCAGCCTGGTTCATCCACGTTGCCGAGCGGCTCCCCTGGACCAGGAAAGATCCCCCTCCAACCCTTGCTCCCCATTTGATTCATTGCAGTCTAGCGTGACGATTCTGGTGTACTAGGATTCAAAGTGATGTACAGAATCTCGCCACAGGACTTGATCCTGAATCCTTACCTAACGTTCGAACTGCTTTCAATGGATGAATGAATCAGCGAACTTCAGCAGTATTATTCCTCTTCCGCTAAGGGTCCCGGTGTCCCTACGAGGTATTATAAGGCTCACCGTCTCCCGCTAAGGGTCTGCGTGTCCGCGCGGACCACAACGGCTCGACTAACGCCCTCCCTGTACTAACTTTGTAAGGTCACTAGAGTCTAGCGGTTCACCAGGTCAACACAGGTCAAGACCCGACACCTGGAGCAGCCGGGGTCCTGGTGCTTCACCACAGCTTCAACACTCCCTGATAACCAGGAGCATAGCCGTGCTGCTGCTGCTGTCCACCACAGCTGTGCAGTGTTATATTCAAGGGTATACTTCTGTGCCGTGAACAATAGGTAACTTTTCCATCACATTTAGAAACAAAAAAGGATAGCCATGTACAGTTTTCTTCAAGAGCATTTTTTATTATCTTTAAGGATTATCATTCTGTTACGAACATAGCTGTAAACTAGTAACTGTAGGAGTATAGTTTGTTTATACGTTGAGGCACAAAGTTGATTTATGTTCTATTTAGGAAGTTTACCATGTTCTGTTGTCTTAAAGAATACCTACATTTTCTTTGATATTCAGAAAAACAGGTAGGTAGTGATCTCCATAGGGAAATAGCTATGCTGTGTTATCTTCAATACTATAGCTATGGTTGTTCATCTCTAAGACCTCTCGCTGTGTTGTTAACTTCAGTCGAAATCTGGCAATGTTGGGTATGCTCAGCATCATATCCGACTAATTTCAAGATATAGACATAGTATCTTTATGAGGTAGACTACATACTTAGATAGAAACACACGTATAGCTATGTTACACAATATGATCATAATCTGGTTCATCGGCTAGGGTTGGCTGTGTTCTCTCACCTGGAGGAACACAGCGCAGGTCTGTCTCTGAGCAACAGCAGGGCCTTCGTCAGCAGCGTCTCAGGTTCGCCTTGGTGAACACACCTCCCGGGAGACGCCTCAGGCTGCCAGGGAAGGTCCTGCTGGGGCTTACGGCCGCTTAGCTGTGGTTCACGGCCAATGGATTTACACCCATCCTCCCCATGCTTCCGCTTAAGTTTATCTTGCCACTGTCCAGCTAAAGCTTATCTGCCCACCCTCTCGTTAAAGCTTCTCTTCCCACCTTCTTGCTAAAGCTTATCTTCCCACACTCCTAAAGCTTCTATCCCCACCCTTCCGCTAAAACTTCTCTTGCCATTCTCCTGCTAAAGCTTGTCTTGCCATCCTCCCACGAAAGCTTCGCTTCCCACCCTCCTGCTAAAGCTTCTCTCACTTCAAAGCGTCTCTTCCTACCCTCCCGCTAAAGCTTCTCTTGCCACACTCCTGCTGAAGCTTCTCTTCCCACCCTACCGTTAAAACTTCTCTGTCCACCCTCCTTCCAAAGCTTTCTTTACAACCCTCCTGCTATTGCTTCTCTTCCCATCTTCCCGCTAAAGCTTCTTTATAATCACGCTTAGTCTTTCCTGTGCGCTTCACATGTCTGTCATTCACGTTTGATTTTCCCTCAGTGCAGCAAAAATGGCGGACTTTGTTCACCCTAAAGCTTGCCCTTCACTCAGCTAAAGCTCTCCTGTGGCTGAAGGTTTGCCAGGTTAACAGAACTTTCCCTACCTGCATCTAAATTGTTCTTTCATTTATACATGACATTCCTCTTTTAAGCTAAGCCTATCCTTTGAACATTTTAAGCTCTTCTTCACCATGTTCTACAGTTTTCCATTTCCATTGAGTCAGTTCTCATTTCCGTTCATCAGATGGTCTCTCTATCACAACAAAGTATTCCTCCGTTCATTCGAAATTCTTCTCTCTTCAGCTTAAGCTTTCCCGCCTACTACCCAAAGCTTTCCTCTAGTCACCCATTGTTTCCTCACAGATGACTGTTTTCCTAGGGTTAGCTAAAGCTTGACTTTCGTGTATCTGCTACTCTCTCTCTCTCTCTCTCTCTCTCTCTCTCTCTCTCTCTCTCTCTCTCTCTCTCTCTCTCTCTCTCTCTCTCTCTCTCTCACTAGTCTTGCGTTTCCTTATGGTTCACAACGGTTCCGTATATCCTCATCGGTTGCGTTTATGGTTCACGTCTGTTTCCTTATGGCTCACAATGGTTGTTTCATTATGGTTCACCGTGGTTGTGTTTCCTTATGGTTCTCAGTGGTTGTGTTTCCTTATGGTCACGATGGTTGTGTTTCCTTGTGGATCTAAGCTGTTTTCCTTATGGTTCGCAACTGTTTTGTTTCCTTATGGTTTACAGTGGCTTGTTTCCTTATGGTTCACAGTGGTTATCCTTCCTTATGGTTCCACTAAACCTTGAATTCTTTCCTTTCGTTTTTTGTCTTGCTTTGTCCGATTTGTTTCACTCAATCATCTTTCAGTGTTCATTTACTTATTTCTTTATTCCCCCATTTTCCCCTAGTTTTTAATTCATTCTTATTCTTCTCTCTTTTTCATCGAATCATTTTCCTTTTTCCTTTCGTCACTCGGCCTCCTCCCGTTTTCTTTCCATTTGTTTTCTGTCATATTTGGTTTCCATCTATTTTCTTCTGATGACGTTCCGTCCTACTTTCTTCCTTCTAATGCGAGGCCAGAATGGTGGAATGATGAATTGTTCTGACAACGAAGACATGGCAACTGTTTTTTAAAAGATTTCTTTTTTATCTCCATTTGCAGTTGAAGGTACAACTCATGTCTCGCATCCAATTCTATTGCTAAGAGAGAAAAACGTTTTGCGACATAAAGATATACGAGATGAAGATACACTATCAGCACTACATGAGATGGCCCAGTGAAGGTTTATCCGAAAACAGTGAAGGAGACTCAGAAATATGATAGTTAATTCATTGACTATTCTCTTCAATAAGTCACTTGCTACGGGGAAAGTTCGAGAGGAATGGAAGCTTGCCAGTGTAACAGACATTTTCCAAAAAGGTAATAAATAGCTGCCCGGGCATTATCAACCAATTAGCTTAACGTCTGTGTTTGGTAAACATAAGGAAATTATCATTCAGGATAACGTTGTACTCCATTTAGAAGACCCACTCTTAATAAACGAGTCTCGACATGGTTTTTAATGTTATCATTCATGTCTGGCAAAACTGATTTCTTTGCTGTTTGATTTCTTTGATGATATACTCAACATATATGATGAAGGTAAAGCAGTTGATGTCATTTATCCAGATTTTCAAAAAGCATTCGATAAAGTTCCAAAACAAAGCTTGATAACTAGATTTTAGTCTGATGGGGTTGTCCTTCAGTGGTTAGGAAACCAGTTAACTGACCATAGAGTTAAGACTGATGACCAAGCCTCAGAATGGCTAGACGTAACAAGTGTTGTATCTCAGGGATCAGTCTTAGGACCGGTTCTCTCTCGCATATATTAATGATATTGATAATGTGCTTCATTGTACGTTACCGATGCTTAGAAACGTTGTTAAGCTGAGAAGTAGCATCTGTAATAGGAATTGAACGTCTTCAGCTCCAAATGGACATAGATAAACTGATGGGCTGTCCTCACAGGTGGCAAATGAACTTTAACAATAAGTGCAGAAATTACTTATCTGTAGAAAAAATGTACCTACAGTCACGGTATGAATTCTTTGAACTGCAAAAGATAAATAAGGAAAAAGACTTTGGAGTAATAATCTCTAGTGACCTAAAGCCAAGCAAGCAGTGCACAAAAGCACTTGAAAATAGCAAACAAAATTATTGGATTTATAGGTAAGGTCATCGAATGCAAGTCGGGAAAATTATCCTTAATCTTTACAAAGTAACCCACGAGTCCCCATCTTGAATATTGGGTTCAGCTTCGGTGACCAGACTTGAAAAAAGACGTAGATAGCGAGTGAGAGGCAAGCTACCAAGATGATTTCCGAACTCACAAACAAATCCTGTGAGAACCGACTGCATGATTTGAATATAGTTAGTATTGAAGAGAGATGGTTAAGAAGTGACCCAATACATGCATTCAGAATTATCAAAGACTTCGATGATTTTGATCTTAAAAGTATATTTATGATTCATTTGTCAGATTTCAGTCACATTTACTAGTGGATACAGACTCGTGGGCAAACGCTTTATTTCTCTCATCATCCGCTCTTCAGCCAATTTTTTTCGTTTATTCTTGTCCCATCATTTTCTTTTTATTATTGTTTCCCTTCACATTGATATTCCTCAGTCTGATGATAGTTTTGGATCAGTTATCTGAACTCCTATCTTAAGTTTCTTATGTCTCATCCCAGTTCCTTATGCTCATTTTTTGCATATTTGCCAGTTTTACTTCCTACCCTTTATTTTCGATTTTTTCATGTGTCTATATCATTCCCTTTGCTTCTTCTGCTCTCTCTTTTCCTTCTTTTTTCGTGTAAACAGAGTTTCTTGTTAAACTTCATTCTTTCCTCTCTGACCTGCCGACATTCACTTCTCCCCATGTGACTGACCTACTCGACACCTTACGTCACCCCATGTGACCTGACCCCCGGGTCAGCCTTGCATGTCGAGCATATGATCTGACAATCTGCACAGTTCGTTGGCTGAGGAACACAGGCGAGTGGCCGTCACCCTGTCTCAATTGGGCCACATGTCACCAGTCATGTTAAGGTAGATAGTATAGTAGTATTAAGGTAGATAGGACCAGTCAAGTTTCACCATTATATAGACAGGATCAGTGTCTTAAATGTCTCCTTTTCATATATCTTTAGTATCTTAATCATTGATACATGTAGAGTGTTATGTATGATAAGTAAGCAGTAGCTTGACTACGGCTGTGTTAAGTCACCATAGAAAGCCAGAAGTGTTTAGTCAACAAGATGTTGCCCAGCAACGGTTGACGTAACGTAACGACCCCATGAGGGCCATGTCCACCCCCAACTCACCTTGAGAAAATCAAAAGCCAATTCGTAACGTTGAATCACATACGTTTTGTTCCTTAGTTTCTAGATTGATATATTTGTCCTAATTGCTTTTTATTATGCTAATTTACAGTGGGGAGAAGTCAGCTGTGACCACCCCAGTTGTAGCTTCGGCAGATCCCAACGCTGTGTAAATTAAATATCATTAGTTTTGGAATTGCACACGACTAGCAGGCCAAGACCTTGCTGGAGTAGCTAGAAGTAACTGCTAGATGTGCCCGGCCGCCGCCCTCACCACCAACCTAAGCCACCACCTCACCACTCTCTTCTACCATTCTTGAAAGAGTTTTAAGACGCAGACTAATGCCCCGTCTATCACGCCTATTGACAGTAATGATTCATTGCCTGTGTCAGGAGAAGTGTCGGGGTGTACTCGAGGTGCGGCACTGACCTCTGTAAGATGTCAGTGAGTAAGCCACAGACTCGACAACATAAGGGTAGAGACTTGGTGGTCCTTGTGTGGTGGTGTGGTGTTGAGGACGGCGGGTCTCGTGCACGATGTTCAGACTTGTCCCTCACTAACCCAGGAGCAGGGGGGAGGGGGAGCTTTGTGTCGCCCCCTCCCTCCCTTCCTCCAACACCCATCCCAACCCTCCCTCCCCCTCACCATCTGTGTGGAGTTACCATTAGTGACACTAATGAAAGTTTTTTATTTTATTTTCTTAGTTATTATTTACCATCAGTAACATTATGTTAAGAAGTACGCCAGATAGGATCATGCAGCATAAATACAGTAAACTTCACTCACTGTGGATTTTCTTATTTCCATTCTCATGCTTTGTGTTCAGATCCTTGTAACGCGCACCCATTTATTTCTGCACTTGTATAGAAGACAAATACTCTGATATGTTCAATTGAATAAAGTCTGAACATCGCTTAATATTCAATGAGGATAACTAGAATACAAAAGGATATCATCAGGTGTGTGTTATTTATAGAGTGTGTGTGTGTGTGTGTGTGTGTGTCTCTGTGTTGAGCCTGGCGGTACCCCATGTGTGGCCGCAGTGTGAGTGTGCGTGTTTGTCTTGTCCATTAGCCTTGAGGTTGCCCGCTGGGCTAGCACATCCCAGCACAGTACTAACAGCGTTCCTTGACCTACCTGTCACAGCCCCCATCAGTCCACGTCGCCAGAAACTCAACTTGCGAATGAAAAGTTTCTCGCTTGACTCTCCCGAGTCGACTGAGCATGTTCATCGCAGGCGCCACGGAGGCTCCTCCCACGTCAGCCACACCTCCTCTCACAGCCAATGTAATGCTCGCAGCCCCGTGCACGCAGCACGCCCAAGTCATAGCCTTCAACGTCACTATTCTCTTAACTATTCTGACCATCGGTCTTGTTGCTAAGCACCAGCTCCAGGCCACTATTTTCTCATGTCAGTGTTTGCCGTTTTGTATAGCCTCTTTACAATCCAAGTCTGTAATGTCACTCTGTACTTTGCCAACTCTTTCGTTTGTCCCATTAAACTGTTTAAAAAGTACTCTTTCAAATCCGTAATTAGCAGTTTAATCTTAAACTATCACTAGATTGCCTGAGATGAACACTTGATGTTAACTAACGTAGCCAGAGTTCTCCTGAATGTACTAAAGTCGTTGTCTGCCTTGAGGTCTTCTGGCCGCCGGAGCTGCCTCCCACACACTGCTCTCACCGTCTGTTCTGCTTCTTGTTCGTTCTTTAAACTGAGTAACTTTGCCGTTTGTCTCCAGGAATGACCGCCACAAGCCACCACACTCTCTACTCACCACTTGTCAGAGATGACCTCACCTAGACATCACTTTTTTTTTTTATATCATTCTATTTTTTCGAGGCACCTCACGCAGATACCACCAGTACTTCGCTTCTCTGAGTTTCTGGCATGTTCGTTACTTAGTCGCTGTTCATAGTAATGCTTCACCTCTCCTGTTTTATATTTAATCAAGTCATTTTATTCTCAGGTGATCCCCAAACTAATTGAGCCAGTCGTGGTGTTCACCCTCACTCCCTCAATGTTTTTTTGCCTCAGTTTCCTTACGTAACAGTCTTCATGGTTTATGTAACGTGGCCGCCCTGTGTCGCAACCATACCTCGAACTCCTGAGGACACACGGCAAGGGTCATGTCTCTGTTGTGTGCGAGGTGAAAGGGGTTACTGTGGGCTGGTTGCCACACAGGTGTTGCCACGGGTCGGCTGCCATATACTGCATGCTTCCACTCGTATGTTCTGACTTTTTTTTTCTTTCCTTTCGTTGTCAATGATTATGTGTATTTTGAGAAGTTTTGAAAACAACATAAGCTTTTCTGTTGTCTTCTGTATGAATTTTTTTTTTCGTAGAAAATTTTTGACGGGTTAAGAATTTTCCTGAAGTTTTGTCGAAAGCAAGGCCCGGACGTGTGATTTTAGGTGGAGTACATAGACACTGCTTTTTTTAAGATAGATACATATTTTTTTTCTGAGGTGCACTTTATTGACAATATATTGACAATGTTTTCTTTTTTCGGTGAGGTACATCTGTCCCGCCATCATGCGAATTTCTTTAGCTTTTATTTTGTATTATTATTATTATTAAGAGAAGGAAGGTTACAGTGGTGAAACTTGACAGCTGTTGTGGCGAATCGAAGTCAGGCAAAGACCTTCCTCCACTGTATCTCTGTGAAAGGCCCGAGTACACATGTTCCCCTAAGTGCTAGGGGGCTTCGAACCACTACGCAGTGATGCTCGAACGGATTCAGAATCACCATGCAGCTGTTCTGGTGGGTTCGGAACAATCCATGCAGCGATGATGAGGATCTGGAACCCCCATGCAGCATTGCTAGGGGTCCAGAACCAACATGCACCTGTGTTGGAGGGTTCAGAACCACCATGCAGCAGGACTAGGGGTTTTGAACGATCATGCAGCACCACTAGCGGGTTCAGAACTATCATGGAGCAGTACTACGGGGGTTCAGAAGTACTATGCAGCAATACTAAGGAGGGGAGGGGGTTCAGAACCAACATGCAACAAGACATCAGCACTGTAACTCACCACGCTGTGAGAGGCTTCTTCTTCATGGTAAACGCCCCCGAGAACCGACCGTTTCTAACTGAACCTCGTAGATGAACCGTAGCAAAATCCACCTGTCCCGCAACCCCCCACCCGACCCCACCCTCAGTCCCCACTCTACCTTCCTGACGAAGCTAGTGTCTCGCGCCTTCTGGATAGCCAGTGGATGGTTTTGGTTTGCCCAGAGATAGGATGGGATACTGACAATATAACATGAACATGTCTGGGTTTTTCCTCTGTCTGGGTCAGTACTCAGGGGTTAGGAAAAGGTACTCAAGAGTCAGAGGAGGGTACTCAAGGGACAGAGGAAGGTACTCAGGGGTCAGAGAAAGGTGTTCAAAGGTTAGAGGAGCATATTCAAGGGTTAGAGGAAGGCACTCGAGGGTCGAAGGAACGTACGCAGTCAGAGGAAGTAGGTAACACCGCTCGTACGAACTCTGAGGTCAGGTGAGGCCATTAGAGAGACATGCATAGATATCAAAAGTGTTCAGGGGTCACAGTAGGTTATACTGAGCATTGAAGGTTATACCTAACACTTCAGGGTAACGAGAGGTCATCTTTAGCTTCGAGGTCATAGTAGCATCTCAAAGAGTCAATCATGTTGTCATTCGAAGGGTTATTTGAGGTAATTCTTAGCTGTCTGTGGTCATTTGTGGTGATGACGGTACTCAAGGCCGTGAGTGGGCACTCCTGGGTTATAGTAGGTAATGATGGGTACTCGGGGTCATTATGGTTCATTAAGAGTAGTCATGGTGTCATGGGTAGGGGGAGGAAGGGGTCATGTTGGGCCATAAAGAGTTACAGGCTGGCACTCGAGGATGATAAGAGTCATAGTTGGAGCCTTGGGTGCATGTTAGGTCGTGCTGTTTATTTATTGGTTATGGTGGTCACTGAAGGGTCACAGAAGGTCACCATGGCTGCTAAAGGGCTGTGAAAGGTCATTGTGTACGTTTCATATCTACGGACGTCCATGGTGTCCCGTCACTCGTCATGGAAGGCCATCAAGTGAAGAGCCATAAAGTCCCAATAGATCTTGGGAGGTCGAGTAGGCATGCCATGAGTGTGGAGTGCGGTTCGGGAATGTAGTCATGGGAGGCTATGGTGAGGACAGAGAGTGTCACGAAAGGTTGTACCATACCTTCAAGAATAGTAATAAGTCAAAGAGAACACTCAGAGGTCGTGGTAGGTTAAGGGTTTACCCTGATATCAAGAAACATGGACACTGGCTCGGGAGGTCGGGATGAGCGATCACGGATTTCAATAGGTCACAGTAGGGAGGTCAGGTGGACACTCGGAAATCACCAAGTGAATTCAGTGGTCGCCGGTTGAGAGGATGAGGAGTGTCATGGAGGTGAGTGGAAATGGTTATCACGGAAAGTAAGGATAAGGACCCGAGGGTTCAGAGTGATCTCTTAAGGTTACTGAAGATCATATCGTGTGTGATCCAAGGCCTTGTGACGTCTGAAGAGGTAGCCTACGGATGGTGAAGATCACAATTGACTGACCGCTGTTGTAGTGGGCGCTGAAGGGTCTTTGAGAGTCTTTGGCACTTCACGAGCATGGAAAGATCTTAACATTCCAGGGTCATGGAAGATCATTGATGTTTTAGGATCTTGGGAGTCATTCAAGAGGTGTTGCAATGTCATGTGGTCAGTTATTTTACTTTCGTAATGATGATTATCTTCGTTTTATTATGAAACACCATAGATTATCCCAAAACCATCTGGTTACCACGAAAACTGAGGTAGAGTTTATTTGAAATTACCTTCAGGAAAATCCTGTCTTGAGAAGGGGAAGGCACTAGCTAATGTCCTCTGGAAGGCTGAGGCTACCGAGTCTCCCTCCCTCCCTCTCATATGTTGTGTGGCGACGTGAAGAGACGAACATTCGGCAGAATTGAAGCCTCAGATGACCTGCTGCTCCTCCTCCCCTTCTGAAGGAGTAGCAACAACTCTTCATAAATCAGTTACTCTCTGAACCCCAGTTTTGTTGTCCATTATCATCCCCTTACTAAGAGTTTGGCAGCCACATCTTTGGTTCAGTGAGCTACACGGGGTGAGAGCAGCCGCCCTGCACCAGGATGATGAGCTCTGCCCCCATTTTCTCCCTCTTGTTTCAGAACCTAAGCTCTCGGTGTTCGCGCTGGGCATGATCGCGTCCACAAAGTCCCGTACAACCCACCTCTACTACCACCAACACCGTCCCAAATCGCCCTTTTACAACCACCTAAAGAGCCACACTGGTACTCCTCCTAGTGCACATGGGGGGGCCCCCTCAGTGGGTCCCCCTCGCCCCGCCCCTAGTATACCTTTTAGTACACCCTCTAGAACCTCTAGAGAAGAGTATTCCACTTGACATGTATCATCGAATCCTCAGTGACTAGAAATATTTTACCCATTAGATATAGTTATATTTAGAGCGTCGTGAGAGCATCTTGGTTGATTTTGTTTTTGAACTGAGAAGTGAACTACGTAGAAATGTTTTGTCGTATGCTCTTGAGTATTGAACACAGTGAATGTGGAACTGTCTCACTAGCAATGGTCCTGGTGAAATTAGATATATTGTGTGTGTGTCGACGCCTTGCCTAGTAGAGCGCGGTGGAGCGAGGCAGAGCCGCCCCCTGCCGCGCGGACACCCGCCCTCCCGCCGCAACATACAGGGTGACTCCTGCGGTGGACACCAGGAGCGCCACCGGTTCAGTATTTCACCTTCCTGGAGTAATTGTCACCTCCTTCGTCAGTGCATCATCACTCGTATTTATTTCCTGTGTTTTGACTGTTAGCGGCTACTACATTAGTCCGGGCCTGAGTTAGATATTTACTAAGGTGTATATACTATATCTGAGACTTGATCGCTTGGATATCCTCTTTACTGTGTGTGTTCTACTAGTGGTAGACTGCCAGCTTCCCGTGCTGTATCCAGTCTCTCAAGCTCTCTACATGTTGATGACGTGGCCGTCCTGCCAGTTTGCCTAATAGCTATCTTATGCTTAGGGTGATATATAGAATAGTTTATTTTTTTTTATCAAAAGACATGAATTTATACCATATGGAAGGGCACACAAGAAAGCAATTATGGAGTATGCTTGAATGTGTATGTGTGTGTGTATGTGTGTGTGTGTGTGTGTGTGTACGAGCGACCAGCTCAGTACACAACCTTCACGCCACCACCTCCCTGGCGGGAGTCCTGGAGTCAGCCTCCTGGAGATCCAGTACGCAGCTCCAGACTTTCCTTCGGGCACTTGGAAAAAGGTTTTTTTTTTTTAGATTTTCAGTGTATTGAATATTTTCTTTGTCATATGATGGCATTCTGAACTAAGCCTCAAGTAGTGCGTCCCTAAGGCTCCTATGACGGTGAGCATCTGGGCTGAAGAAGGCTACTTGAGGATTAACTTCGGGCGCCGTGGTGTGTGTGTGTGCGCGTGTGTGTGTGTGTGGGTTTGTGTATGTGTCAGCATGACGGCTTATCTTAACGCACGGCTGCTCTGGACTGACTGCATGGTAGCTTGCCTCTTGATTTAACTAGTTTAGATCACCTATGATTAATTACTTAGTGATAATTCTTATAACTACAAGTGACTACAGTAACTGCAAGGTCCATCTTCATGGTTGATTAGTGTAAAGTAATTATTTCCCAAGTGATATCTGTTTGTTATGATACACCTATTGGTCAGATATTGTTTGAATGTCAAGGCTGTCGCTGATGAAGGATTGGGTCGCGAGTGTGTAGCAGGAATTATCACTATCTAGATGAAGGGAAGGTGGAGGGAGTTGTGGCGTCCCGGGCCAGCCCTGCAAGCGAGCTCTGGTGCCGGTCGCCTGGGCTGTTGGCTGCACCAACACCCCAGGCTGACGCACCTCACACCTGCACTTCTCTTCATGATTAGAGACCAGGGAGATTGCTAGAATAATCATCTCTATTTCTGCACTAACTGTCATTCTGAAGCACTGAATCATCACTTGCTGAGCGGTAGCGAGGCCCAAGCCCGTGAGTCGAGTGTCTCGTGCTTCTGTCCGAGACAAAAACACGAGACATCCCGATCTGGCCTCGTTATCGTCTCTCACATGTAATTAGTTCTTGTTCTTCACGGTAATTATGCCCAGCCAGAGTAGTTTCTTGATCCAGTAATTGTTCCTTTAAGTTCACCATCTCCCTTTTGATAGTAGACGGAGCCTGAGAGTAAGGAGGGAGGTGGCGGGCTATCAGGAGGTTTCAGCCCCCATGACCTGCCCGCCCGCCCAGCCGCCTCCCGCACCTCGTCCTGCCGCTCTAACCTGCCCTGTGTCGCCCCAACAGCGCCCTCCAGCCCAGTCCACAACCGGCGCCTCCTCACCGCGCGCAATATGAGAATGAGCTCAGTAGAACTGCCTGACGAGAACGAGAAGTCCCTCAGTTCGGCCAGCACCTCACCTTGTCCTTCACCCGTAAGTAAAGTAAGTATGGAGAGCCAGGTTGGTGTTGGAGGAAGAGAAGGAGGATGGATGGTGGCCCACACACGCACGATGGTTCTCGCATCACCCGGCCTTGGTCCCCCTACCTTGCCTGCTGCTGCTGCTGCTGCTGGTCCTGCTGGTGCTGCTCGTGGTCATCATACAGAAAGGATATAGAGGGATTGTTGTCCCTAAGTTATGCTATGTCTGTGTCTGCCTTCTTGCTAGTATTATCTAGTGTAGCAGATGTTACTTTTGTTTCTAGTATAGTGCCAGTTCCTTTTAATTTATGTGTATTTGTGTGTGTGTATATATATATATATATATATATATATATATATATATATATATATAATGTATTTATATGCTAGTGGAAAGTCACCTACGAAGTTGTATCATCGTCAAAGGACAAAAAGTACAATCTCGTCGAACTTCCCACTCCAAAGGAGTCCCTCCTTTCTCTGCTACTGATTGTAGCCTTGCAGCTGCTGGAGCCCCGAAAAAGGGGCCATGTGGTTATATATCTAAATAAAATCATATAAATGATAAAGAGCAGTACGGTAAATGTGTAAGATGATGTAGGGATGGAAGTGGCAGAAATTATTCCAACAAAAATAGGGATGATGTAGAGGGATCATCTGTATTTGATAATATCACTGATATTGGGATGGTCAGACAAAGACTCGCGGAATGTAAGCATATACGCATGATTCCTCCATTTATCATCCCAGTTCTTATTTGCATACTTTGTGGCACTTCCATCTCTACGTCATCTTTTCGTCTCCTATTTCTGGTGTGTGTTTTCCAGTGAAAATCCACAACAGAGGGGAAAAAATAGTGAAACCAATTTGAGGTGGATATCACAACAGTTTTTCCCGGATGAACAGCACCCGCTTGCCCTCCCCGCCTGACAACACGCTCACCAGTAAAACGTCTCAAACGCCACACACGTGTGTGACGTTGTGACAGAGAAATAGCAATAACCACATCTCCTTGATATGAAAGTCTACTTAAACCAACTTCTTGTATGAACAAAAACTCACATAAACATAAACATTTCAACATATATATATATATATATATATATGTATATATATATATATATATATATATATATATATATATATATATATATATATATATGTATATATATATATATATATATATATATATATATATATATATATATATATATATATATATATACACGTGTACATATGCATACTTAATGCCTTCATCCAATCTCGTCGCTACCCGGCCACACATGAAATAGCATTCCCCTTCCCCCTGCAGCGAAGTAGGGATAAGAAAAGACAAAAAAGGCCACATTCGTTTACTATCAGTCTTTAGCTGTCATGTGCAGTGCACTGAAACCACAGCTCCCTTTCCACATCCGAGCCCCACAGACCTTTAATTGGTTTACCCAAATGCTTCACATGCCCTGGTTCAATCCATTAACAGCACATCGACCCCGGTATACCACATCGTTCCATTGCACTCTATTCCTTGCACCCCTTTCACCCTCCTGTATGTTCAGGCCCCAGTCGCTTAAAACCTTTTTCATTCCATCCTTCCACCTCCAATTTAGTCTCCCGCTTCTCCTTGTTCCCTTTACCTCTGACACACATATCCTCTTTGTCAATCTTTCCTCACTCATTCTCTCCATGTGTCCATACCATTTCAACACCCCCTCTTCTGCTCTCTCAACCACACTCTTTTTATTACCACACATCTCTCTTAACCTTTCATTATTCACTCGATCAAACCACCTCACACCACTTATTGTCCTCATACATTTCATTTCCAACACATCCACCCTCCTTCGCACAACCCTATCCTTAGGCCATGCATCGCAACCACATAACATTGTTAGAATCACTATTCCCTCAAACATACCCATTTTTGCTCTCCAACACAACGTTCTCGCCTTTCACACATTCTTCAACGCTCCCGGAACCTTCGCACCCTCCCCCACCCTGTGACTCACCTCCGGTTCCATGACTCCATCCGCTGCTAAATCCACTCCCAGATATCTAAAACACTCACATCCTCCAGTTTTTCTTCATTCAAACTTACTTCCCAATTATCTTGTCCCTCAACCCTACTGAACCTTGTTCTTCACATTTACTCTCATCTTCATTCTTTCACGCACTTTTCCAAACCCGAATCAATCACAAGCGCTGTATCATCAGCGAACAGCAACTGACTCGCTTCCCAAGCCCTCTCATCCACAACAGACTGCATACTTGCCCGTCTCTCCGAAACTTTTGCATGCACCTCCCTAACCACCCCATCATAAACAAATTCATCACCCATGGAGACATCACGCAGCCCTGCCACAAACCGACATTCGCTAAGAACCAATTACTTTCCTTTCTTCCTACTCGTCCACATGCCTTACATCATTGTTAGAAACTTTTCACTCCTTCTAGCAACTTACCTCCCCCACCATGTACTCTCAAAACCTTCCGCAAGCATCTCTATCTCACTGCTTCTAGCAACTTACCTCTCACACCATATACTCTCAAAACCTTCCACAAGCATCTCTATCAACCCTATTATATGCCTTCTCCAGATCTATAAATGCTACATACAAATCCATCTGCCTTTATAAGTATTTCTCGCATACATTCTTCAAAGCAAACACCTAATCCACACATCCTCTACCACTTATAAAACCACACTGCTCTTCCCCAGTCTGATGCTATGTACATACCTTTCCCCTCTCACTCAATACCCACCCCTATAATTTCCCAGGAATACTCAACAAACTTATGCCTCTGTAATCTGAAAACTCATTTTGAAAGGCAACTGTTTTCGGAGCAGCTGAGTGAGTGTGTCAGCAGTTTTGATGCGAGACTGGGTTATAGTGATGGGTGATTTGAATGCAAAAGTGAGTAATGTGGCAGTTGGGGGAATAATTGGTGTACATGGTGTGTTCAGTGTTGTAAATGGAAATGGTGAAGAGCTTGTAGATTTCTGTGCTGAAAAAGGACTGATGATTGGGAATACCTGGTTTAAAAAGAGAGATATACATAAGTATACGTATGTAAGTAGGAGAGATGGCCAGGGAGCGTTATTGGATTGTGTTAATTGATAGGCGCGTGAAAAAGAGACTTTTGGATATTAATGTGCTGAGAGGTGCAACTGGAGGGATGTCTGATCATAATCTTGTGGAGGCGAAGGTGAAGATTTGTAGAGGCTTTCAGAAAAGAAGAGAGAATGTTGGGGTCAAGAGAGTGGTTAGAGTAAGTGAGCTTGGGAAGGAGAGACTGATGCAGAATGGAAAAAGGTAAGAGCAAATGACGTAAGGGGAGTGGGGGAGGAATGGGATGTATTTAGGGAGGCAGTGATGGCTTGCGCACGAGATGCTTGTGGCATGAGAAGCGTGGGAGGTGGGCAGATTAGAAAGGGTTGTGAGTGGTGGGATGAAGAAATAAGATTATTAGAGAAAGAGAAGAGAGAGGCATTTGGACAATTTTTGCAGGGAAATAGTGCAAATGACTGGGAGGTGTATAAAAGAAAGAGGCAGGAGATCAAGAGAAAGGTGTAAGTGGTGAAAAAGAGGGCAAATGAGAGTTGGGGTGAGAGAGTATCATTAAATTTTAGGGAGAATAAAAAGATGTTTTGGAATGAGATAGATAAGGTGCGTAAGACAAGAGAACAGATGGGAACATCGGTGAAGGGGGCTGTTGGACGTAATAACAAGTAGTGGTAATGTGAGAAGGATATGGAGTGAGCATTTTGAAGGTTTGCTGAATGTGTTTGAAGATAAAGGGGCAGATATCGGGTGTTTTGGTCGAGGTGGTGTGCGAAGTGAGAGGGTCAGGGAGAATGATTTGGTAAACAGAGAAGAGGTAGAGAAAGCTTTGCGGAATATGAAAGCCGGCAAGGCGGCGGGTTTGGATGGTATTGCAGTGGACTTTATTTAAGAAGGGGGTGACTATGTTGTTGACTGGTTGGTGAGGATATTCAGTGTATGTATGGTTTATGGTGAAGTGCCTGAGGATTGGCGGAGTGCATGCATAGTGCCATTGTACAAAGGCAAAGGGGATAAAGGTGTGTTTGAATTTAATTATATAGGAGGGTATTGATTGAGAGGGTGGCATGTACAGAGCATCAATTTGGGGAAGAGCAGTGTGGTTTCAGAAGTGGTAGAGGATCTGTGGATCAGGTGTTTGCTTTGAAGAATGTATGGGAGAAATGCTTAGAAAAGCAAATGGATTTGTACGTAGCATTTATGGATTTGGAGAAGGCATATGATAGAGTTGATAGAGATGCTCTGTCGAAGGTATTAAGAGTATATGGTGTGGGAGGCAAGTTGCTAGAAGCAGTGAAAAGTTTTTTATCGAGGATGTAAGGCATATGTACGAGTAGTGATTGGTTCCCAGTTAATGTCGGTTTGCGGCAGGGGTGCGTGATGTCTCCATGGCTGTTTAATTTGCTTATGGATGGGGTTGTTAGGAAGGTGAATGCAAGAGTTTTGGAAAGAGGGACAAGTATGCAGTCTGTTGTGGATGAAAGAGCTTGGGAAGTGAGTCAGTTGTTGTTCGCCGATGATACAGCGCTGGTGGCTCATTCGGGTGAGAAACTAGAGAAGCTGGTGACTGAGTTTGGTAAAGTGTGTGAAAGAAGAAAGCTGAGAGTAAATGTGAATAAGAGCAAGGTTATTAGGTACAGTAGTGTTGAGGGACAAGTCAGTTGGGAGGTAAGTTTGAATGGAGAAAAACTGGAGGAAGTGAAGTGTTTTAGATATCTGGGAGTGGATTTCGCAGCGGATGGAACCATAGAAGCGGAAGTGAATCATAGGGTGGGGGAGGGGGCGAAAGTTCTGGGAGCGTTGAAAAATGTGTGGTAATCGAGAACGTTATCTTGGAAAGCAAAAATGGGTATGTTTGAAGGAATAGTGGTTTCAACAATGTTATATGGTTGAGAGGCGTGGGTTATATATAGATTTGTGCGCAGGAGGATGGATGTGCTGGAAATGAGATGTTTGTGGACAATATGTGGTGTGAGGTGGTTTGATTAAGTAATGAAAGGGTAAGAGCGATGTGTGGTGGTAAAAAGAGTGTGGTTGAGAGACTAGAAGAGGGTGTTTTGAAATGGTTTGGTCACATGGGGAGAATGAGTAAAGAAAGATTGACAAAGAGGATATATGTGTCAGGGGTGGAGGGAATGAGGAGAGTGGGAGACCAAATTTGAGGTGGAAAGATGGAGTAAAAAATATTTTTAGTGATCGGGGCCTGAACATGCAGGAGGATGAAATGCGGGCAAGGAAAAGAGTGAATTGGAACGATGTGGTATACCAGGGTCGACGTGCTGTCAATCGATTGAACCTGGGCATGTGAAGCGTCTGGGGTAAACCATGGAAAGTTCTGTGGGGCCTGGATGTGGAAAGGGAGCTGTGGTTTTAGTGCATTATACATGACAGCTAGAAACTGAGTGTGAACGAATGTGGCCTTTGTGTCTTTTCCTAGCGCTACCTCGCGCACATGCCGGGGGTGGGGGTTGTCATTTCATGTGTGGCGGGTTGGCGACGGGAATGAATAAAGGCAGCAAGTATGAATAATGTACATGTGTATGTATATGTATGTATACGTTGAAATGTATAGGTATGTATATGTGCTTGTGTGAACGTGTATGTATATACATGTGTATGTAGGTGGGTTAGGCCATTCTTTCGTCTGTTTCCTTGCGCTACCTCGCTAACACGGGAGACAGCGACAAAGTATAATAAAAATATAATATATATATATATATATATATATATATATATATATATATATATATATATATATATATATATATATATATTTAATTTATTTATTTATTTATTATTTATTTTGCTTTGTCGCTGTCTCCCGCGTTAGCGAGGTCGCGCAAGGAAACAGACGAAAGAATGGCCCAACCCACCCACATACACATGTATATACATGCACGTCCACACACGTAAATATACATACCTGTACATCTCAAATGTACACATATATATATACACACACAAACATATACATATATACACATGTACATAATTCCTACTGTTCGCCTTTATTTATTCCCATCCCCACCTCGCCACACATGGAATAACAACCCCTCCCCCCTCATGTGTGCGAGGTAGCGCTAGGAAAAGACAACAAAGGCCCCATTCGTTCACACTCAGTCTCTAGCTGCCATGCAATAATGCACCAAAACCACAGCTCCCTTTCCGCATCCAGGCCCCACAGAACTTTCCATGGTTTACCCCAGACGCTTCACATGCCCTGGTTCAATCCACTGACAGCACATCGACCCCGGTATACCACATCGTTCCAATTCACTCTATTCCTTGCACACCTTTCACCCTCCTGCATGTTCAGGCCCCGATCACTCAAAATCTTTTTCACTCCATCTTTCCACCTCCAATTTGGTCTCCCACTTCTCGTTCGCTCCACCTCTGACACATATATCCTCTTGGTCAATCTTTCCTCACTCATTCTCTCCATGTGACCAAACCATTTCAAAACACCCTCTTCTGCTCTCTCAACCACACTCTTTTTATTTCCACACATCTCTCTTACCCTTACATTACTTTCTCGATCAAACCACCTCACACCACATATTGTCCTCAAACATCTCATTTCCAGCACATCCACCCTCCTGCGCACAAATCTATCCATAGCCCACGCCTCGCAACCATACAACATTGTTGGAACCACTATTCCTCCAAACATACCCATTTTTGCTTTCCGAGATAATGTTCTCGACTTCCAAACATTCTTCAAGGCTCCCAGAATTTTCGTCCCCTCCCCCACCCTATGATTCACTTCCGCTTCCATGGTTCCATCCGCTGCCAGATCCACTCCCAGATATCTAAAACACTTAACTTCCTCCAGTTTTTCTCCATTCAAACTTACCTCCCTATTGACTTGACCCTCAACCCTACTGTAGCTAATAACCTTGCTCTTATTCACATTTACTCTTAACTTTCTTCTTTCACACACTTTACCAAACTCAGTCACCAACTTCTGTAGTTTCTCACATGAATCAGCCACCAGCGCTGTATCATCAGCAAACAACAACTGACTCACTTCCCAAGCTCTCATCCGCAACAGACTGCATACTTGCCCCTCTTTTCAAAACTCTTGCATTTACCTCCCTAACAACCCCATCCATAAACAAATTAAACAACCAAGGAGACATCACACACCCGTGCCGCAAACCTACATTCACTGAGAACCAATCACTTTCCTCTCTTCCTACTCGTACACATGCCTTACATCCTCGATAAAAACTTTTCACTGCTTCTAACAACTTGCCTCCCACACCATATATTCTTAATAACTTCCACAGAGCATCTCTATCAACTCTCTCATATTCCTTCTCCAGATCCATAAATGCTACATACAAGTCCATTTGCTTTTCTAAGTATTTCTCACATACATTCTTCAAAGCAAACACCTGATCCACACATCCTCTACCACTTCTGAAACCACACTGCTCT
This sequence comes from Panulirus ornatus, assembly GCF_036320965.1. Taxonomy (NCBI): domain Eukaryota; kingdom Metazoa; phylum Arthropoda; class Malacostraca; order Decapoda; family Palinuridae; genus Panulirus; species Panulirus ornatus. The sequence continues at coordinate 9,528,651 of NC_092224.1, read as the reverse complement.
TCCCCAATCTGATGCTCTGTACATGCCTTCACCCTCTCAGTCAATACCCTCCTATATGATTTACCAAGAATACTCAACAAACTTATACCTCTGTAATTTGAGCACTCACTCTTATCCCCTTTGCCTTTGTACAATGGCACTATGCGAGCATTCCGCCATTCCTCAGGCACCTCCCCATGAATCATACATACATTAAATAACCTTACCAACCAGTCAACAATACAGTCACCCCTTTTTTAATAAATTCCACTGCAATACCATCCAAACCTGCTGCCTTGCCGGCTTTCATCTTCCGCAAAGCTTTTACTACCTCTTCTCTGTTTACCAAATCATTTTCCCTAATCCTCTCACTTTGCACACCACCTCGACCAAAACACCCTATATCTGCCACTCTGTCATCAAACACATTCAACATACCTTCAAAATACTCACTCCATCTCCTTCTCACATCACCACCACTTGTTATCACCTCCCCATTAGCCCCCTTCACTGAAGTTCCCATTTGCTCCCTTGTCTTACGCACTTTATTTACCTCCTTCCAAAATATCTTTTTATTCTCCCTAAAATCTAATGATACTCTCTCACCCCAACTCTCATTTGCCCTCTTTTTCACCTCTTGCACCTTTCTCTTGACCTCCTGCCTCATTCTTTTATACATCTCCCAATCATTTGCATTTTTTCCCTGCAAAAATCGTCCAAATGCCTCTCTCTTCTCTTTCACTAATAATCTTACTTCTTCATCCCACCACTCGCTACCCTTTCTAATCAACCCACCTCCCACACTTCTCATGAGACAAGCATCTTTTGCGCAAGCCATCACTGATTCCCTAAATACATCCCATTCCTCCCTCACTCCCCTTACCTCCTTTGTTCTCACCTTTTTCCATTCTGTACTCAGTCTCTCCTGGTACTTCCTCACACAAGTCTCCTTCCCAAGCTCACTTACTCTCACCACTCTCTTCACCCCAACCTTCTCTCTTCTTTTCTGAAAACCCCTACAAATCTTCACCTTCGCCTCCACAAGATAATGATCAGACATCCCTCCAGTTGCGCCTCTCAGAACATTAACATCCAAAAGTCTCTCTTTCGCGCGCCTCTCAATTAACACGTAATCCAATAACACTCTTTGGCCATCTCTCCTACTTACATACGTTTACTTATGTATATCTCGCTTTTTAAACCAGGTATTCCCAATCACCAGTCCTTTTTCAGCACATAAATCTACAAGCTCTTCACCATTTCCATTTACAACACTGAACACCCCATGTATACCAATTATTACCTCAACTGCCACATTACTCGCCTTTGCATTCAAATCACCCATCACTATAACCCGGTCTAGGGCATCAAAACCACTAACACACTCATTCAGCTACTCCCAAAACACTTGCCTCTCATGATCTTTCTTCTCATGCCCAGGTCCATATGCATCAATAATCACCCATCTCTCTCCATCAACTTTCAATTTTACCCATATCAATCTAGAATTTACTTTCTTACACTCTATCACATACTCCCACAACTCCTGTTTATATATATATATATATATATATATATATATATTTGCCCATACACGCACTTATACATGTACCTATCAACCTATAAATACATATACAAATACATATATACATGTGTACATATACTTGCTTGCCTTCATCCATTCCTGGCGCGACCCCGCCCCACAGGAAACAGCATCACTACCCTCTGCTTTCGCGAGGTAGCGCCAGGAAAACAGACAAAAAAGGCCACATTCGTTCACACTCAGTCTCTATCTGTCATGTGTAATGAACCGAAACCACAGCTCCCTATCCATATCCAGGCCCCACAGACCTTTCCATGGTTTACTCCAGATATTTAACATCCCTGATTCAGTCCATTGACAGCACGTCAACCCCGGTATATCACATCGTTCCAATTCACTCTATTCCTTGCACGCCCCTCACCCTCCTTTATGTTTAGGCCCCGATCGCTCAAAATCTTTTTCACTGCATCCTTCCACCTTCAGTTTTGTCTCCCGCTTCTTGTTCCCTCTACCTCTGACACGTATATTCTCTTCGTCAATCTTTCCTCACTTATTCTCTCTATATGTCCAAACCATTTCAGCACACCCTTTTCTGCTCTTATCAACCACGCGTTATTTCCACACATCTGTGTCACCCTTTCACTCCTTACTCGATCAAACCACTTCACACCACATATTGTCCTCGAACATTTCATTTTCAACACATCCACCTTCCTACGTACAGCCCTATCTATAGCCCATGCCTCGCAACCATATAACATTGTTAGAACCACTATTCCTTCAAACATACCCATTTTTGCTCTCCATTATAACGTTCTCTCCTTCCACACATTCTTCATCACTCATAGAACCTTCGGCCCCAACCCCATCCCGTGACACTTCCACTTCCATGGTTCCATTCGCTGGTAAGTCTACTCCCAGATATCTAAAACACCTCACTTCCTCCAGTTTTTCTCCCTTTAAACTTGCATCCCAATTAACCTGTCCCTCAACCCTGCTGAACCTAATAACCTTGCTCTCTCACATTTACTTTCAACTTTCTCCTTTCACACACTTTTCCTGAGGCAAAGAAAAACAGTTGAATTTGTGACGGTCATAAGGGCTGATTTCTGGGTCTTTGCCCCGGCTTACTACCACACCTCGCTTTTGCATTGCCATCATTCGTTGCACGACCAACCCGCCTCACAGAAATCGTCCTTGGGCATTTCACATCCAACACGTCCACCATCCCTTACCTCTCCTTTCTGTTCATGGCCCAGGAACCACATCCGTACAAAACTGCAGGGACTGCTATACCCTTAAGCATGCCAATTCTTCTCAAACAGAGTCTGATTCTGTTTTCCCAAATGACTTTTAATGCATGTTAAGTAACCCAAGGACTCCGTTTATGGGGCTCCTGGAGTTTCGTTTCACGTGGGAGAAGGATAAGATGAGCTTCTTTGAAAAAGGTCGTTCGTCGATGCCACCATACCCTTTTCCATCCTGTAATATTGATGCAGCTTTGTCGAAGGTGACGTCTCCCTGGTGATGGTAGCACTTGCAGGTGGGGTCCGGTAACACTTAATATGATATTACATCCGAGTATGCACACTTACAAGTATGCGCACCACACACAAAGCACATACATATACAGAGGTGTTCTTAAAAGGACCAACACAAGTATACAAATACTCTATACGCATATAAACACACACACACGTCACCATCTCAGACAGTAAAGTGCCTCCTCTGCGCGTGTTGGGCTCAAGAGCTATGTTTGTTGGCTCCGACAATTGCTCTGTTTTTACAGCTGCTTGTTGAGGTCCGTTGCGTTGCCCCAGTTACTGCTGCCGACGGCTGCTGACCTCTGTTGCTTCTTCCATTTTTACTCATCATTTAAAGTGCGATTTATTTCGAAGGACAGTCTCATTAACTTTCAAGAGTAATGGGATTAATGGTGTTGACCAGATGATTGGAATACTGATTAACCTCTTCAGGCCAGCGGTACGATGACGTGACCTTCGACCTAATCCTTAAGGGTCGGGTCAAAGGTCAGGCTACCCATATCTACGAGTCGTAACGTGTGCTTTGAGATCCAGTGGAAGAGCGACCAGATGTGAGTGTCCGACTGGCATACACCACACTTGCAGCCTCCTCTCCCATCGGTTCGTCAGTTCGGGCAGCTGTGGACACAGCTGGAAAGCTGCTTGTGACAGTTGTCATACCCGTGGAGGATCTTACAGGCAACAGCCACCTCCCTAGACTGGACCAGCTCCATGCTGACTTTTTGTCATTAGGGATCACAATGCCTTTTCCCTTCACCATATTTCTCTATTCACCTGGAACCAATGTGTTTTTTCCTTCACCATATACTTCTTCCCGTCATCCAAGATTTGGCGGTTTCTCCTTCGTTATATACCATCTTTCTTTACTAGTGGCCACAGTTAGGTTCTCGGCTGTATTCGTCCTCCTGTCTCCAGGGGTTGTGAAGCGTTTTCCTTCGTGAGCCTTTTAATGCTGTGGATGTCGAGGTCCCAAAGGGCCACTGAAGTATTGTAGAAACTAACAATATCCGGTAGAATGTTACACTACCCTGTCAAGTGGATCATCTCTTGTTACATTCCTCAGTAAACAGTTCCCAGCCATTCCAAGCCATAATGAGTTATCATTAGATACGCTAAATAGCAAATATGGAAAAAGATGATGATTACAAAGTTCAGGAAAAGATCCATTGTTTAGATTGCTCATTATTATGAAAAGAAAAGCCACCACAGCCTGAACGAAACACGTGAAGAATGAAGTTTAAGGAGCATGGCCAGTAACCATCCAAACAAACGTGAATAATGGATTACTGAAGTGCCGGTATGACGGGAATCATCCTCCCGGCCACAAAGCTCAGCCTTTGCCTGGTAGGTGTTGAGGGTGATGGTTCCTTCTGTCACTCGCCTGAAACGGGGGATTTGTTGCCTCGTGTACCATATGAACTGATGTTTGGCACACTCTCTACGAAGTCGGCTTGCCGTAAGGCTTTTATTTTCCCCGAGTCAACCTTTACATCCAGGACAGTGTTATTCGTAGCTGATTGCCTTCATATGTGCACTTCTCATGTTCTGTCCTGGACAGTATACATAGCAAATATCATCTCGAAGGTCTAGTGAACTTGCCATCTGTATTCTCCCAGAGTATGTATACCAAGTGTCTGGTTTCTCCGTGCTCTCCTCGGATACGTATACTTAACCGTGTTCTTAGTTATGTATACTTAATAACCGTATTCTAAGTAATGTATACTTAATAACCGTCTTCTAAGTTATGCATACTTGATAACAGTATTCTAAGTTATATATACTTAATAACAGTGTCCCAAGTTATGTATACTTAATAACAGTGTTCTAAGTTATGTATACTTACCCACCGTCTTATTATCATGTATAACTTAACATTTGCGAACCCTCACAGCCATCACTGTACGGTCGTGTATACCTAGTATTGGTGTTTTCCTCAGTCATACATATTGAGCCTCCATTTCTTGATGTATACCTAATATACGCGCTTCCCTATACTGTGCTAACTTAGCAGCCATTTTCTTCGTGGCTTTCATGAGCTCGACGTTCTCCATTATAGTGTGAAATTGATAATAATTCGTTATTTCTCTGCGTATTATGATTTGCTTATGTTTATCCTTCATTGCTACGTTATTGTTCAGCTTGCCCATGTAATGCTTTCGTTATGTGGGTTACTTGCGTCAAGGTTGGGTAGGTTATGCTGCTGGACGGTGGGTGAATTACTTGCGTCAAGCTTAGCTAGGTTATACTTCTGGTCGGTGAATTAGTTCCGTAAAGCTTGGATAGGATAGTTATCCTATTGCATCAATCTTGGCTATGTTCTAATACCGGACTAGTTACTTGCGTCAAGCGTGGCTAGGTTATACTGCTGGACTGTGAATTTGTGGCTGTTCGCCACTGATTTCAGAATACAAATTAAGCCGCTATGCCTTGGCGTCAGATTACATAAAACATTACCAACAATATCATGATTTTGTAGACTGTGTTACCAGCAGCAATGGAATTTTGCAGGCTGTAGTTCACAAGTGCCAAGGTCATGCAAGACTGCAGCATAACTGCAGTGAGGATGTACCTGCTGCAGGGGAGGCACAGCTGTAATGGAGGTATGGATACAAGGGGAAGTACAATTGTAATGAAAGTACAGCTGCAGGGGAGGTGGAGCGGGGCCCTGCTGCAGGCTTTACCGCAGTGTGCAACTGCTGATGTTTTATATTACCTGATGCGACGCGGAAGACCGGAATCTCTTCATTTCCGGCAGCAAGTGAAGCATGGCAATAAGACCGCCGCCCTCCGTCCCGCCCACACTGTGGCCACCACCCTGTGTCCCACACTCACTGTGGCCACCGCCCTGTGTCCCACACTCACTGTGGCCACCGCCCTGTGTCCCACACTCACTGTGGCCACCGCCTGTGTCCTTGCCTGACTATGGCCACAGCCCTTTCTCCCACCTTTTCTGGGTCAAGATACAGTCAAGTGTCGATATGCCCTAGGTCAAGGTACGGCCAGGTGTCGAACCATCTTGAAGTTGCAACCAGGTGTCGAGCCACCCTAGGTCAAGGTATGGCCAAGTGTCGAGCTACCTTGGGTCAAGTTATAGCCAGGTGTCGAACCTTCGTAAAGGTACAGTAAAGTGTCGAGGCGACTCTAGGTCAAGATACAGCCAAGTGCCGATTTTCCCTGGGTCAAGGTACAACCAGGCGTAGACCCGCTTTCCCCAGATCCATAAAAGCCACATACAAATCCCTCTGCTTCTCTGATTGTTTCTCACACATTCCTTAAAGTAAACACCTTATCCTTACGTCCTCAACCACTTCTGAAACCACTTTGTTCCTCCCTAATCTGATGCTCTGCGTATACCTTCACCCTCTCAGTCACTGCTCTCCTATACAACTGACCACGTGCGCTTAACAAACGTATACATCCGTAGTTGGAATAGTCACCCTTTTCCCCTTTGCCATAATACCGTAACACTATACATGCATTCCACCAGTCCTCAGACACCTCACCATAATCCATTCGTACATTGGAATCCTAACTAATCAATTAGCAACACAAGTCACCCTCTTTCTTAAGAATTTCAACTGCAATACCATCAGCTCCAGCCACCTCGTTACATTTCATCTTACGGAAAGCTTTGATACGAATAACATTTAACATTCATATTGACCAGAACCCTGTTCAGTGCCCCCATGTCTCCTGATCTCAGTATTTACGTTTAGTCAGCGAATGAGTCTCGCTTTTTTCACCAAATGAGATTGAAAGTGCAAGATCTTCAGTCTGTAGCCCTGGATCTTGTGCTTCTGGGTCATACACATAGCCGGTTGGTCAGTCACCCAAGGAAATGTGTTTCATGACCAACAAAATTCATAATATCTGGCCCAAAATATTTTACGTAGTGGTCCAGGATCTTGTGTTTTGGTGCTCATGTTTTGTGGCTCATAAACTTTGTGTCATGACAGCTGAGAGCATTGTGTCATGCTTTGTCACTAAAGTATGCGACCAAGGTGGCATACTACCTCGAGTTCTAAGGGACTGTCTCTCTGAGCTAGCTGTAGTCCTCGCTCGGCCATTTCACTTCTCTTTGAAGAGCCAGACTTTTCTTCTTTTTGGAAGTATACGTTGGTGCAGCCCATCCCTGCAAAAGGAGACTGTTCTAACCCTTCCAACTATTGCACCACTTTCCTCGTATCTGTTGTCTCCAGATTATTTTGGAAGTCTCGACTCCCACTTTCTCAGAACCTTAGAATTCCATTCCCTTCTCTCTAATCACCAGTACGACTTTTGCTGTACAAGATTCACTGGTGATCTCTCCTACGTTACTCTCCTATTGTTCTGATCTCAGAGATTTTGGTGAAACTTGTTACGTGGTCCTCGACATCTCGCCGTTATAATTTTCTCTTTCCCCTGGTGATTGTGCATATATCTCTTCACAGTGAAGGGAAGGTTCTGCATATATATATATATATATATATATATATATATATATATATATATATATATATATATATATATATGATGATGATACAGCGCTGGTGGCTGATTCATAGAGAAACTGCAGAAGCTGGTGACTGAGTTTGGTAAAGTGTGTGAAAGAAGAAAGTTAAGAGTAAATGTGAATAAGAGCAAGGTTATTAGGTACAGCAGGGTTGAGGGTCAAGTCAACTGGGAGGTAAGTTTGAATGGAGAAAAACTGGAGGAAGTAAAGTGTTTTAGATATCTGGGAGTGGATCTGGCAGCGGATGGAACCATGGAAGCGGAAGTGAATCATAGGGTGGGGGAGGGGGCGAAAATCCTGGGAGCCTTGAAGAATGTGTGGAAGTCGAGAACATTATCTCGGAAAGCAAAAATGGGTATGTTTGAAGGAATAGTGGTTCCAACAATGTTGTATGGTTGCGAGGCGTGGGCTATGGATAGGAGTTGTGCGCAGGAGGGTGGGTGTGCTGGAAATGAGATGTTTGAGGACAATATGTGGTGTGAGGTGGTTTGATCGAGTAAGTAATGTAAGGGTAAGAGAGATGTGTGGAGGAAATAAAAAGAGCGTGGTTGAGAGAGCAGAAGAGGGTGTTTTGAAATGGTTTGGGCACATGGAGAGAATGAGTGAGGAAAGATTGACCAAGAAGATATATGTGTCGGAGGTGGAGGGAACGAGGAGAAGTGGGAGACCAAATTGGAGGTGGAAAGATGGAGTGAAAAAGATTTTGAGTGATCGGGGCCTGAACATTCAGGAGGGTGAAAGGCGGGCAAAGAATAGAGTGAATTGGATCGATGTGGTATACCGGGGTCGACGTGCTGTCAGTGGATTGAGTCAGGGCATGTGAAGCGTCTGAGGTAAACCATGGAAAGTTGTGTGGGGCCCTGGATGTGGAAAGGGAGCTGTGGTTTCGGGCATTATTGCATGACAGCTAGAGACTGAGTGTGAACGAATGTGGCCTTTGTTGTCTTTTCTTAGCGCTACCTCGCAAACATTAGGGGGGAGGGGGATGTTATTCCATGTGTGTCGAGGTGGCGATGGGAATGAATAAAGGCAGACAGTGTGAATTGTGTGCATGTGTATATATGTATATGTCTGTGTGTGTATATGTATATGTCTGTGTGTGTACATTGTGATGTATAGGTATGTATATTTGCGTGTGTGGACGTGTATGTATATATATGTGTGTATGGGGGTGGGTTGGGCCATTTCTTTCGTCTGTTTCCTTGCGCTACCTCGCAAACGCGGGAGACAGCGACAAAGCAAAATATAATAATAATGATTATATATATATATATATATATATATATATATATATATATATATATATATATATATATATATATATATAAACTTTTGCCCGAATCCTTAATGGTCAAGTCAGAGACTAAACTGTTCTACGAAAGTTACACAGTTTTAGTCAGTGGTTGTTGGTTCGCTGGTTTATCAGTGTCCTTCCTGGTTAATATAAAGAAGCTTTGGTAAACCATTGTTGAGTCGTTAGGCCCTTTGGAAGTTGGGAATAAACCCGTGACTATTTCGTCATATCCATTAAGCTTACAGTATCATAAATGCTCTCAAACACGCGATCATGTATTAGCATTTTTAAAGATTTCGATTGGATGAAAACGAATTTTTTTCAATGTATTTTATAACATCTACTGCCTGATCTTTGTCAGTAGCAAACTATGGGGATGGCAGAAGCATCCATCATCCTACTTTGAATTACGTAATTAGTTGAAGTGTTCATTACCACGACTTGACCTGACCTTCCGGAGGTTCAAGGGGTCAGGATGAGGTCACTGTTCTTGTCCTATGATGCTAACAGTTTGTCTGTATAATCCACGAGCAGCTTGATAACTGGCCTTACCATTAAGATGACATATGGGGCAATGATACGAATTATTTATAAGAGGAGTTCATGCACCTTGATGTTTGATGTGGCTCTCTCTCTCTCTCTCTCTCTCTCTCTCTCTCTCTCTCTCTCTCTCTCTCTCTCTCTCTCTCTCTCTCTCTCTCTATCTATCTATCTATCTATCTATCTATCTATCTATCTATCTATCTATCTATCTATCATCCTCCTCTTGGTGATCTAATACAAACACGGCTGTATGCAATTTCACGTCCACATTCATGTTTCCCCGACACGCTTTTAAATGCAAAGAATGCCAATAGCAGAGCCACCACCCTGGGCCTTCTGTGGCACCGTTTCTTGTTTTCTGATCTGCTCCTCTTGAACTCCTCCCTCCGTCTTGACGACCCTAGTCTTATTTTACCCTTCATTTTTTTCCCAGCTCCTGTTCTTGAACCTCTTCTCGCCTACCGACAGTCTTGCGCGTTTTGAACCTTTTCTTCTGTCTCGGCGACCCTGCTTTTGTTTAACGCTTGCTTGTGTTTCAGTAACCTTTCTCTTGTACATTTTCCTGTGTCCTGTGACCCCTGCTCTTGCTGGGCCTATCCCTCTGACCTAGCAACCCTACTTTTGTTGGGCCTTTTCTTGTGTCCCAAGACTCATGTACTTGTTGAGTCCTTGCATATTTCCCAGCAATCTTGTTGCTGTTGAACGTTCGCCTGTATACCTACAACCATGTGCTGAGCCTGTCTTTGTATCCTCAAGTGTTGGACATTCCTCATGTCCCATCAACTCTGTGTTAAACGTACCCTTGTCTACCAAGAAACTGTAGACCCTGCCTTTTGTCCATACACCTCAACGTTTATTGAACTCTTCCTTATACACGGATCTACTCCTGGTGAACCTTTCTTTGTTCTCAACTCGCTGCTGTTGAACCTTTTCTCATTTCCCACTAACCATGTACGTTTCGAACCCTTCTCTTTATCCTCACAATTAGGTCCTTTTGAACCGTTCATTATGCAACAACAGCGCTTGCATTTTTTAAAACCTTCCTTACGACTCCTTGAAAGAAAGAGGAAGTCTTTGTTTAAATCTTTCTAAGACGCATGCAACTTTTCCGTTGAATCTTTTATTCTGTTCCCACAACCCTATACTTACTGTTCCTTGTTAATTTCTCAACAGTTTTCTTTCATTAAAGCTTATGTCCCATCAACCGTACTCCCCCGACTGCCTTGCTTCTGTTAATAATACTGTGTGTTAAGACGTACGTGTTCATGCCGAACCATTTTACCGGAGCAGTGGTGTGTCTTATCATGGCTTTTGTGCGCAATGACCCTGTTCCTGTTGGGCCATTTCTGTCCCAACTATCCTGGAAATGAACTCATTCTTGTGTCCAAGCAACTCCCGTTGAAATCTTTCCCGTTCTCCGACAATCCTTCCAGTGAAGCCAGCCCCGTGTCCCATTGAATTTTTCCCCGTGCTCCAGCAATCCTTCTAGCGAAGCTAGCCCTGTGTCCCAAGAACCCTATTGCAGTTGAACCTTTACCTTATGTCCTTGAAAAGCCTTGTTTTTGTTGAACCTTTTATCCCCATAATCCTACAACTATTGAACCTTTCCATTTGTTTCATCAACTTTGTTAAGCGTCCCTCCCCTTTTTTTTTTATCTTCAGTGACCCTGCACCTACAACAACCCTTCCTTCTGTTGTGACAGCCTTACTATTGTTGAACCCTTCCTTGTATCCTAATGACACTGATCTTGTTGAAGACTTTGTGTACCATGAGTTCTATTTCTGAACTCTGTCTGCTGTCAAGCCACCTTCTCCTTTTGAACCATATTTTGTACGCCTTCCAATACTATTTTTCTCGAACTTTTTTATATTCTAAGAAACTTGCACCGACAGATCTGTTAGTTATGTTCCAGTCATTCTTCCCTTCCGTGAACCCTGACTTATGTTCCAACAATTTGGCTCCTATTGAACATTTCCTTGTGTTCCGACAACCTTTTTCCTATTCGACCCTTTCTTGTGTTCCAACATCGCGGCTCCTTTCGAACTTGTGTTTTTACGTTCTAGAGGCATTGTTTCTTTTTGCTTTTCAACAACATTGCATGTGTCGTACCTTGTGTTGCAACACCCCTGATGTAAAACTGTTCCTTGCGTTCCAGTAGCCATGATTCTGTTAAAAACCTCTTGTGTTCTACGAACGCTCTTACTGTTGAACCCCTTTCCTCTGAAGAATTTTGTGTACCGTAATTCCCTTCCCGTTGAACTCGTTTATCTTCTCTAGAACACAAGTTCTGCTGAACCATTTCTCTTGTTCTACAAGCCTTGTTCCTGTTTAGCCTTTAGTTAGTCCTAAGAACTCTACTCCTGTTGAACCTTTTTCTCCACTACAACAATCCAGTTCCTGTTGAACCTTTTCCTCCACTACAACAATCCAGCTCTTGTTGATATTTTTCTTCCACTACAACAATCCAGCTCTTGTTGAACCTTTTTCTCCACTACAACAATCCAGCCCTTGTTGAACCTTTTCCTCCACTACAACAATCCAGCTCTTGTTGAACCTTTTTCTCCACTACAACAATCCAGCTCTTGTTGATATTTTTCTTCCACTACAACAATCCAGCTCTTGTTGAACCTTTTTCTCCACTACAACAATCCAGCTCTTGTTGATATTTTTCTTCCACTACAACAATCCAGCTCTTGTTGAACCTTTTCCTCCACTACAACAATCCAGCTCTTGTTGAACCTTTTTCTCCACTACAACAATCCAGCTCTTGTTGATATTTTTCTTCCACTACAACAATCCAGCTCTTGTTGAACCTTTTCCTCCACTACAACAATCCAGCTCTTGTTGAACCTTTTTCTCCACTACAACAATCCAGCTCTTGTTGAACCTTTTTCTCCACTACAACAATCCAGCTCTTGTTGAACCTTTTCCTCCACTACAACAATCCAGCTCTTGTTGAACCTTTTTCTCCACTACAACAATCCAGCTCTTGTTGATATTTTTCTTCCACTACAACAATCCAGCTCTTGTTGAACCTTTTTCTCCACTACAACAATCCAGCTCTTGTTGAACCTTTTCCTCCACTACAACAATCCAGCTCTTGTTGAACCTTTTTCGCCACTACAACAATCCAGCTCTTGTTGAGCCTTTTCCTCCACTGCAACAATCCAGCTCTTGTTGAACATTTTCCTCCACTACAACAATCCAGCTCTTGTTGAACCTTTTCCTCCACTACAACAATCCAGCTCTTGTTGAACCTTTTTTCTCCACTACAACAATCCAGCTCTTGTTGATATTTTTCTTCCACTACAACAATCCAGCTCTTGTTGAACCTTTTTCTCCACTACAACAATCCAGCTCTTGTTGAACCTTTTCCTCCACTACAACAATCCAGCTCTTGTTGAACCTTTTCCTCCACTACAACAATCCAGCTCTTGTTGAACATTTTCCTCTTCCTCAGCAGTCCAGTTCCTGTTAATCCCATTTGTGAATTCCTACTGTTTCCTCATTGAAGTCTTTCCTGTGTTTCAACACCCTATGATCCTGTTGAACTCTTATGTCCTAGCCACCTGCTCTCGTCAAGCCACTGTACTTGTTTAAGTAACCGTCTTCACAACTCAAACACGTCTCCTTTTGAACCCTTTACAAGCGTTCTAGCCACCTAAGTCTTGGTAAAGCATTTCATGTATTACTCCCGGTAAACCCTCCCGTGTGTTACTCCAGGTAAACCCTCTCGTGTGTTACTCCAGGTAAACCCTCGTGTGTTACTTCAGGTAAACCCTCGTGTGTTACTCCTGGTAAACCCTCATGTGTTACTCCTGGTAAACCCTCTCGTGTGTTACTCCAGGTAAACCTTCTCGTGTGTTACTCCAGGTAAACCCTCGTATGTTACTCCTGGTAAACCCTCGTGTGTTACTCCCGGTAAACCCTCTCGTGTGTTACTCCAGGTAAACCTTCTCGTGTGTTACTCCTGGTAAACCCTCGTGTGTTACTCCTGGTAAACCCTCTCTTGTGTTACCCCAGGTAGCTCCTCTCGTGTGTTACTCCAGGTAAACCTTCTCGTGTGTTACTCCTGGTAAACCCTCGTGTGTTACTCCTGGTAAACCCTCTCTTGTGATACTCCAGGTAAACCCTCGTGTGTTACTCCAGGTAAACCTTCTCGTGTGTTACTCCAGGTAAACCCTCGTATGTTACTCCCGGTAAACCCTCTCGTGTGTTACTCCCGGTAAACCCTCTCGTGTGTTACTCCTGGTAAACCCTCGTGTGTTACTCCAGGTAAACCCTCTCGTGTGTTACTCCAGGTAAACCTTCTCGTGTGTTACTCCAGGTAAACCCTCTCGTGTGTTACTCCAGGTAAACCTTCTCGTGTGTTACTCCAGGTAAACCCTCTCGTGTGTTACTCCAGGTAAACCTTCTCGTATGTTACTCCTGGTAAACCCTCTCGTGTGTTACTCCAGGTAAACCCTCTCGTGTGTTACTCCTGGTAAACCTTCTCGTGTGTTACTCCTGGTAAACCTCTCGTGTGTTACTCCAGGTAAACCCCCTCGTGTGCTAAGACAAACTTGCCCACAGTTGAGCCTTTTTAACTTACCAGAAACAAGAAAAGGTCCTTATCACGCAACCGTTACTCCACAGTTGACCGCTTGACATCATTACTGAAGCCTTTGTTACATTCTGGTGACCAGCACCCATGAATGACTGGTGACCCGCGTCTGTTCCAGCGTCCTTGACCCCACTTCTGAATATCTGTTTTCTCTTGTGGAGGCTAATGTTCGTTGTTGAACATTCTGAACACCTTATTGAACCCTTGTTTATGAGTTAGGCCTTACTGCTGAACCCATCCACATATCCCAGCGAGCCAACCTTACTGCTGAACCCATCCACATATCCCAGCGAGCCAACCTTACTGCTGAACCCATCCACATATCCCAGCGAGCCAACCTTACTGCTGAACCCACCCACATATCCCAGCGAGCCAACCTTACTGCTGAACCCATCCACATATCCCAGCGAGCCAACCTTACTGCTGAACCCACCCACATATCCCAGCGAGCCAACCTTACTGCTGAACCCACCCACATATCCCAGTGAGCCAACCTTACTGCTGAACCCACCCACATATCGCAGCGAGCCAGCCTTACTGCTGAACCACCCACATATCCCAGCGAGCCAGCCTTACTGCTGAACCCACCCACATATCGCAGCGAGCCGGCCTTACTGCTGAACGTACCCATTTATCCCAGCAGCCGGCATCACTGCTGAACCTACCCACGTATCTCAGCGAGTCGGCCTCTCTGCTGAACCCACTCACGTATCCCAGCTAGCTGGCCTTATTGCAGAACTCAACAGCGTATCTCAGCGAGCCGACTTTGCTGCTGAACCCACCCACGTATCCCAGCGAACCGGCCTCTGTTGAGCCCACCCACGTACCCCAGCGAGCGGCCTTATTGCTGAGCCCACCCACGCATCCCCAGCTAGCCGGCCTTATTGCTGGACCCACCCACGTATCCCAGAGAGCCGGCCTCACTGCTGAACCCACCCACGTATCGCAGAGAGCCGGCCTCACTGCTGAACCCACCCACGTATCGCAGAGAGCCGGCCTCACTGCTGAACCCACCCACGTATCGCAGAGAGCCGGCCTCACTGCTGAACCCACCCACGTATCGCAGAGAGCTGGCCTCACTGCTGAACCCACCCACGTATCGCAGAGAGCCGGCCTCACTGCTGAACTCACCCGCGTATCGCAGCGAACCGGCTTTATTGCTGAACCCACCCACGTATCCAAGCAGCCGGTCTTATAGCTGAACCTACCCACGTATCCCAGCTGCCGGCCTTACTGCTGAACCTACACACGTATGCCATGAGGGCCTCAATACTGAACCCACACTTGAACTCGTTCATGTTCTACTGCCACATCCTTAATGAACATTGGTCTGTGCTAACAACTGTGAACTATTTCATAAGCACGTCTTTGTGTCTGGACAGCTCTCAACCCCCTGTTGAACACTGCTATAGTACTTTAGTAACACTACTTGACCCACTGTTGAACACTGCTATAGTACTTGACCCACTGTTGAACACTGCTATAGTACTTTAGTAACACTACTTGACCCACTGTTGAACACTGCTATAGTACTTGACCCACTGTTGAACACTGCTATAGTACTTGACCCACTGTTGAACACTGCTATAGTACTTTAGTAACACTACTTGACCCACTGTTGAACACTGCTATAGTACTTGACCCACTGTTGAACACTGCTATAGTACTTGACCCACTGTTGAACAGTGCTATAGTACTTCAGCAACACTTGACCCACTGTCCAGCCCCGTTGTATTCCTCAGCAACACTGGGACCCACTGTTGAACTACTACGAGTTAGAAGGTCCCCCACAGGTTCTCGCGTTAGTAGCGTAAATCCATCCTTGCCCCCACCGTAAATCCTCCCCTTCCCCACCCCCCCCCACCGTAAATCCTCCCCTTCCCCACCCCCCCCACCGTAAATCCTCCCCTTCCCCCCCCCCCCCACCGTAAATCCTCCCCTTCCTCGTCAGTTTTGCGCTAAACCAGCCCCCCCCCCCCAACCAGGCCATCAGTAACACAGTAATGGCGTCGGTAAACACACCGGCATCCCCCGGCCCTGTGGACCTTCATCCACAGATCTTCCGTAATTCCCATCCCTATATAAGCCCTCCCCCCCCCTCCCAAGAGCCAGTGATCCCCCAGATAAATCAGTTAATTCCAATAAACCATAAGCAGTGCCATTGCCAATAATCCCACGTCCTCAGTAATCCACACTTGCTGTAATCCGCAGCCTCAGTAATCCGGCCAGTAAGCCGGGCAGCCACGGTGAGCAGCTCCCACTAAGGGCCGGGCCGGGCCGGGCATCGATTAATTGGAGTGTTGCGGCCTGGATGACACTTCCTGCTCTCTCTCTCTCTCTCTCTCTCTCTCTCTCTCTCTCTCTCTCTCTCTCTCTCTCTCTCTCTCTCTCTCTCTCTCTCAGCCCTTCATCCATTTTTCTTCTCGTCTATCTCCTTACTCGTTATTGCCCCCCACCTCTACCTGCCCCTCACTTCTCCCTAACCACACCTGCAGCTGGCCCCCACCTCCACCAGCCCCTTGCCTCCACCTGCCTCTTGCCTCCACCTGCCCCTCGCCTCCTCCTACACCTTGCATCCACCTGCCCCTCGCCTTCACCTGCCCCTCGCCTCCACCTGCCTCTTGCCTCCACCTGCCTCTCGCCTCCTCCTACACCTTGCATCCACCTGCCCCTCACCCCCACCTGCCTCTTGCCTCTACCTGCCCCTTGCCTCCACCTGCCCCTTGCCTCCACCTGCCCCTCGCCTCCTCCTGCCCCTTGCATCCACCTGCCCCTCGCCTCCACCTGCCTCTTGCCTCCACCTGCCTCTTGCCTCTACCTGCCCCTCGCCTCCATCTGCCCCTCGCCTCCTCCTGCCCCTCGCCTCCTCCTGCCCCTTGCATCCACCTTCCCCTCGCCTCCACCAGCCCCTCGCCTCCACCTGCCCCTCACCTCCACCTACCTCTTGCCTCCACCTGCCTCTTGCCTCTACCTGCCCCTTGCCTCCACCTTCCCCTCGCCTCCTCCTGCCCCTTGCATCCACCAGCCCCTCGCCTCCACCAGCCCCTCGCCTCCACCTGCCCCTTGCCTCCACCTGCCTCTTGCCCCCACCTGCCCCTTGCCTCCACCTGCCCCTTGCCTCCACCTGCCTCTTGCCTCCACCTGCCTCTTGCCTCCACCTACCTCTTGCTTCCTCCTGCCCCTTGCCTCCACCTGCCCCTTGCCTCCCCCTGCCTCTTGCCTTCACCTGCCTCTTGCCTCCACCAGCTCTTCACCTCCACCTGCCCCTTGCCTCCCCCTGCCTCTTGCCTCCACCTGCCCCTTGCCTCCACCTGCCACTCGCCTCCACCTTCCCCTTGCCTCCACCTGCCCTTTGCATCCACCAGCCCCTTGCATCCACCTGCCCCTCGCCTCCACCTGTCCCTCACCTCCACTTGCCGCATACCCAGTAACTCCCTCTCGTCTCCCCTCACCTCAGCTCCCCCAGGCCTGACAATACTGACAAGTCTTGCCTGGCTGCCAGCTGCACCCTGGGTCTGGTGATGGGTTTACAGGGGATGGTAATCTCGCTAATGGTTTGGGTTATCGACGTGGGCTAGTATCAGGTAACACGAAGGGTACCTGTTAAGTCTACTGTGTTCTGACGTGGCGAGGGGAGCGTTCAACTGCACGTAGCAGGAGCAGTCTTCCGTCCCCTCATCCATGGAACACCATGATTCCTGAGCATGTGAACGCTGAGTACTGTGAATCGAGGGGGAGTGTCAGTACTCACAGCTCAGCAAGCGTCTCTTGACGGTGAATATCATGCTGATGCAAAGGAAAAAAAATTGTTGTTTACTGAAAGTCGGAGGTTTATCCCGTAGTCCAGGAGGAGTTCTTGGTTGTGGCGTACACACGTGTGTTGCGAGTGTCGACATGGGGACCTCATCATTCTCTATGAGGCGTTTGTCATGTGTCTCATCTGGAGATGTCCAACGAAAGTTTTCGAAATCAGAATTAAATCTTGAGTCTTTTTCGATCAGCCCAAAGGTAAACCTGGTGGCTCTCCAGCTTAGTGTCCAGATGTATTACCCTTACTGTCCAGATGTATTACCCTTACTCGTAAGAAGAAAACATCTTTTTTCTGTGATGGAATCTATAACTTTGAAAAAAAAAAAAGAAATATTACTGTCAATTGAATGTAAATAGTATGTAGATAGATATTACTTTTCTTTTTAAAGTATGAGAGTAGCTGTGCCTCATGATGATGATCCTGGTAGATTGTTAGAGTAGTGAGACCATAGCCCCAGCACCGCTACTTGACTCCCTACAGTGACGCATGCTGCTGCCCCTGGTACCCCCCCCCCCCCTCACACCTCCAAACATTACCCTCATCTCTATCTAGCGTGCCACTAGATGTAAGGTGCTCTCAGTTCTATAATGTATTGAACACTGGAGAGATGTAGTAAGGTTATTCATAGTAGTGTACCTAAGGTAGACAATGAATGAGAATCCATGATTGTATCACATTAGTTATATCTACTGACCTCTTGCTGATGCAGCCTCGTAGAGTTGTCAGTATGCTGTTCCCAAGTGACCCTCCCCCACCCACCTTTTCCTCTCCGTGTCTCGATCACAGCTCGCCAAAAAAGCAAAAGCTCGACCTTGTAAGGCCTAAGTCAGGCGGCATTGCTCGAGACCCTCACGATACACTTGTGTCGTTGATGAGTGTTTACCTTCCTAGACCGCCGTGCCCCTGGCGGCACCTCTAGAGACCGTAGGGTCCAGACACCGACACACACCTGAGGCGACTGCCTCTCCCTCCCATGTGTCTTTGATAAGGTCTTCCCCCATCCAAGTGGCCTCGACCACCACTCCCTTCTGGTATGGTTAAGACGTCGACTCATTTGACTTGTTCTTCTCCCCTTGATAACCACAACTGGCCAACGGGAATGACAGGAATGATAATGATGATAATGATAGTAACATGAGTGCCATATATCGCATGAAGGCTTACTATGGTACAGCTTGCACCTGTGGGGGCCACCCAACCGCCACGTTCCAAACTTCTGAACCGACAGCCCCATCTTCTGACCGCCCTTGCCCTGAATGCCGTCTGACCCGTTGGCTTTCAGACATGACAGACCCGTGACTTGATCGTACCTTAAGTTGAACCAAAAACTGACCGTGATTACCTGCAGGTGTAACTTTCTGCGTCCCAGACCATCCTTGAAGTAACAGCCGTCTTAGGTCACTCTCCATGATTTCACCCTCCCCCCACCGCTGACGTTGTGAACCCCAGCCTGGACAGCCTGTTGACCGACACGACTGTCCGTGAGGTAATGGCCCCTTTATTTCACGGTCCTCTGATCAAACTCCAGCTGATCATGAGTGTCAGGGGAGCTATCTGCTTGCAGGCTTGCGTGTCCTTTGAATATCCACTGACTTGACTGTCCCTTGACCTGACCTTCTAGGCCTGACTGTTCCATATGTAATCCACTGACCTGACCATAGTCTTATCTGATTTTTCCTAATTGTCTGCTTCCTGCAACAGTATACCCTTGCTTGACAGCCATTCAAACTCCTCATGACTTCATTTTGAAATGACAGCCGCGCACCCACCCTGCTGGCAGTCAGACCCGACTTCCAGTTGATCTGAGCATCACTTGAGTGCTTCCTTTACATGACCTTTGATTTGACTGTTTCCCGACCTGACAACCATATGGCCTGACTGCCGCCAGTCCCAGCTTCCCTCAGACTTGACAGCTCTTGAATGTCCTTCATGATGCAGGGTTTTCAAAGTGTCATGACTGAGACCATTTTCATGATCGTTGCCAGTGAGTGTTCCCCTGTATCATGTCAATAGGAGATAGTTACGTTCTGGATTTTACATTTAGGCTAAAAAAGAGAAACATGCTGTACTTTATGTTGTGCTCTTTAAATCTGATCTCAAATTATGTGTCACTGTTGATCAGACTTTCAAGTTCTCTCAAGAGAGTGTCTTTAAGATTAGATATAACTTGTACTCCCTCTAAATTCCTTTTCTTTTGGCTCTAGAAAAACATTCGTCATTAGATAGATTAATTTCATAACACACCAGTGTCCAGGGCGACCCTTGTCCCTTAAGTCTACTTTCATCCTCCACCTTCAAGTCTCCATCTGGGCTTCTACCATCATCACCTTCATTCTGTACCTACAGCTAAACATCTTCCTTCCGTACCTCCGCTGTACCTCTTTCTGTACCTCCACTTTCGTGACCTCTCTGGTTCTCCCTTCCTTTTCCTCACACCCACCTTTATCTCCCTCTCTCCACCTTACCTTTATCTGCCCCTCCCTCACCTATCCTTCACTGCCGCCTCCCCACCTCTGCAATGCCCACCTGGGGTGCCTCCTACCACCACTAACTTGCCATCTCTCCGCAGAAGCCGCACCGCCTCCTGCCTACCAACCTGTACGTTGTGCTGTATAACTTCACCTCTAGACACCCCGACGAGCTTGACCTCAGGTAAGGCTCAAAGAGGCGACGTAAGCAAGGCTGAGCGAAGCTCACCTGAGGGGAGAAGGTCAAAGGTTCAAGGAGAGACTCGCGTAGGTAAGGCTTAAAAAGTTCTCATGCAAGGCTCAAGATTTTCTGGAGACTCGAGAGATGAGAGAGAGCATTGTTATCTGAGAGGAAGCTCTTGGAAATATTATCAAGTAGACTCTGAGGTGAGGCACAGAGATGGGATCTCCGCACAACAGACACATGGAGACTACGAGTGAGGCTCGGGGAGAATTTTTCTTTAGGTAATGGGTGGAGAGAAACTCCGGAGTGGAGTTCAGGGTGTGGCATCTACTGTAGGGGGTGATGGTGTGTGATGACGTGGGTCGAATGTTTAGGGTTCACGACAGAGATCGTGATGTAGGTAACGGTGGGGTGATTACTGATCACGGGAGGGAGGAACACGTTAGCAGGGGGTAGGGTCTGTGGTGGCATGAATGAAAATCCTTTTCATATCTCTCTCTCTCTCTCTCTCTCTCTCTCTCTCTCTCTCTCTCTCTCTCTCTCTCTCTCTCTCTCTCTCTGAATTACTTTATTTGGGTGAAATGAGTGAAGAGAAAATGTCCTGTGTACTGGTAACGCCATGTAAACCCAGCGGGAAGGCAATGATGGCAGGTTGTGAGGGAAGCCTTTCCTGTTAGTAGTTTAGGCAGGACTGAAAGTGATGGCGGGAGATTAGGAAAGAAGCCGTCTGTGTTGGCGGGTGAGGGGGAGAGAGGACTGACCAGGTATCGGTGGGTATAACCAGCAGACTTTAGCCCTAGACCTTGGTGCCCCTGCTGATCAGCCTTGTCGGCAACAGTGTAGCCATACATGTCATAAGGAATGGCGGAGTCCTTGTGATTGCTTCGTTGTCAGTCACGTCATATCAGTAACTGGACTGTCGATCATTTTCCTTCGTTGTTGACCCTGATTCTTATATTCGTCAGTGGATTATGGAGGACTTACTTGTGATGTCTAGGTGACCCTCGGGATCCTTCTTAAGGTGAGCTCTGCTATCACGTGATTTTTATGAGTCTTGGTCGCGTTTTACATCATTTATCGTCATGTTTTGTCTCTGTTGGCGAAATGTTGGTTAGAAGAACGTTTTCAGCGAATCCTCTTTTGTTGCTGTTTGTTGATGGTTTGGTTTCTTCATATTCTCACTTCATTTATGATCTGATTCACGAGTACAGTTATGGGAGTTCCTTTTTTCTTTGCTCAATATCTATTTATTTATTAAATCTATCTATCTATCTATCTGTATATATGTATATATATATATATATATATATATATATATATATATATATATATATATATATATATATATATATATATATATATATTCCTTTGAGTCCAAGGGAAAATGAAACACGATAAGTTCCCAAGTGCACTTTCGTGTAATAATCACATCATCACGGGAGACACAAGAGAGAAATATAACATTCAGTTGATATACATCGAAGAGACGAAGCTAGGACGCCATTTGGTAAACATGCGATTGTCCAAATGGCGTCCTAGCTTCGTCTCTTCGATGTATATCAACAGACTGTATATTTCTCTCTTGTGTCTCCCCTGATGATGTGATTAGTATTGCACGAAAGTGCACTTGAGAACTTATCGTGTTTCATTTTCCCTGTGAACTCATAGGAATTTCTTGATCACGCGCAAAATTGTGATCCTTTCCAATATATATATATATATATATATATATATATATATATATATATATATATATATATATATATATATATATATATTTTTTTTTTTTTTTTTTTTTTTTTTTTTGCCGCTGTCTCCCGCGTTTGCGAGGTAGCGCAAGGAAACAGACTAAAGAAATAGCCCAACCCACCCCCATACACATGTATATACATACGTCCACACACGCAAATATACATACTTACACAGCTTTCCATGGTTTACCCCAGACGCTTCACATGCCCTGATTCAATCCACTGACAGCACGTCAACCCCGGTATACCACATCGATCCAATTCACTCTATTCCTTGCCCTCCTTTCACCCTCCTGCATGTTCAGGCCCCGATCACACAAAATCTTTTTCACTCCATCTTTCCACCTCCAATTTGGTCTCCCACTTCTCGTTCCCTCCACCTCCGACACATATATCCTCTTGGTCTATCTTTCCTCACTCATTCTCTCCATGTGCCCAAACCATTTCAAAACACCCTCTTCTGCTCTCTCAACCACGCTCTTTTTATTTCCACACATCTCTCTTACCCTTACGTTACTTACTCGATCAAACCACCTCACACCACACATTGTCCTCAAACATCTCATTTCCAGCACATCCATCCTTCTGCGCACAACTCTATCCATAGCCCACGCCTCGCAACCATACAACATTGTTGGAACCAATATTCCTTCAAACATACCCATTTTTGCTTTCCGAGATAATGTTCTCGACTTCCACACATTCTTCAAGGCTCCCAGGATTTTCGCCCCCTCCCCCACACTATGATCCACTTCCGCTTCCATGGTTCCATCCGCTGCCAGATCAACTCCCAGATATGTAAAACACTTTACTTCCTCCAGTTTTTCTCCATTCAAACTTACCTCCCAATTGACTTGACCCTCAACCCTACTGTACCTAATAACCTTGCTCTTATTCACATTTACTCTTAACTTTCTTCTTTCACACACTTCACCAAACTCAGTCACCAGCTTCTGCAGTTTCTCACATGAATCAGCCACCAGTGCTGTATCATCAGCGAACAACGACTGACTCACTTCCCAAGCTCTCTCATCCCCAACAGACTTCATACTTGCCCCTCTTTCCAAAACTTTTGCATTTACCTCCCTAACAACCCCATCCATAAACAAATTAAACAACCATGGAGACATCACACACCTTTGCCGCAAACCTACATTCACTGAGAACCAATCACTTTCCTCTCTTCCTACACGTACACATGCCTTACATCCTCGATAAAAACTTTTCACTGCTTCTAACAACTTGCCTCCCACACCATATATTCTTAATACCTTCCACAGAGCATCTCTATCAACTCTATCATATGCCTTCTCCAGATCCATAAATGCTACATACAAATCCATTTGCTTTTCTAAGTATTTCTCACATACATTCTTCAAAGCAAACACCTGATCCACACATCCTCTACCACTTCTGAAACCACACTGCTCTTCCCCAATCTGATGCTCTGTACATGCCTTCACCCTCTCAATCAATACCCTCTCATATAATTTACCAGGAATACTCAACAAACTTATACCTCTGTAATTTGAGCACTCACTCTTATCCCCTTTGCCTTTGTACAATGGCACTATGCACGCATTCCGCCAATCCTCAGGCACCTCACCATGAGTCATACATACATTAAATAACCTTACCAACCAGTCAATAATACAGTCACCCCCTTTTTTAATAAATTCCACTGCAGTACCATCCAAACCTGCTGCCTTGCCGGCTTTCATCTTCCGCAAAGCTTTTACTACCTCTTCTCTGTTTACCAAATCATTTTCCCTAACCCTCTCACTTTGCACACCACCTCGACCAAAACACCCTATATATATATATATATATATATATATATATATATATATATATATATATATATATATATATATATATATATATTCTTTCTTTTTCTTTCGTACTATTCGCCATTTCCCGCGATAGCGAGGTAGCGTTAAGAACAGAGGACTGGGCCTTCGAGGGAATATCCTCACCTGGCCCCCTTCTCTGTTCCTTCTTTTGGAAAATTGAAAAAAAAACGAGAGGGGAGGATTTCCAGCCACCCGCTCCCTCCCCTTTTAGTCGCCTTCTACGACACGCAGGGAATACGTGGGAAGTATTCTTTCTCCCCATCCCCAGGGATACTTGTCATCTCCATTAATATCATTGTGAGTGGTAGTGAGAGTGTCTCCAATGTTAGTAGACGCCAATTCTTTTTCAATCTCTCTCATGTACTCTTTCATTTGTGAGTCCAATCCTGAAGATGATGCTGACACAATAGAAGCAGATGATTTCTGGGACGTGTTAGAGGACTTGCAATTAAGATTCACATCGCCTGCATCCTCTTCACCATAAATGCTCATGCCATATGATTCATCATCAGAATAATTCCAATAATGATCCTCAGGAACACCAGATTATGGGTCTTGAGTCACCAGGTCTCGCTCAGTGCTTCACCACGAGCGTCAAAACATGTCTATAACTTCAACGAAAAATCCGTCATGGTTCATCCGACATCCTCAGTGTCAATGGCGTCTGTGATATTTGGCTTCCACTCGCGCGCTGCCTCTTGTGACAAACGACTGTTATCTCCACAGAGTATCCCCACGGAGTCGAGAACTTGAACGTTTTCAGTTTCAGTTTCTATCTATCATATATAGAAAAATAGATTGATTTGCATCTGGAGCAGGCATATGATGGGTTGATAGAGATGCTTTGTGGAAGGTGTTAACAGTATATGGTGTGGGAGGTAAGCTGCTGGAAGCAAAGAAAAGTTTTTACCAAGGATGTAAGGCATGTGTACGAGTAGGAAGGGAAGAATGTGATTGGTTCCCAGTAAACGTCGGTTTGCGGCAGAGGTGCGTGATGTGTCCATGGTGGTTTGATATGTTTATGGATGGGGTTGTTAGGGAGGTGAATGCAAGAGTTTTGGAGAGGGGCAAGTATGCAGTCTGCTGTGGATGAGAGGGCTTGGGAAGTGAGTCAATTGTTGTTCGCTGATGATACACCGCTGATGGCTGATTCGGGTGTGAAAGAAGAGAGCTGAGAGTAAATGTGAATAAGATCAAGGGTATTAGGTTCAGTAGGGTTGAGGGACAAGTCAGTTGGGAGGTAAGTTTGAATGGAGAAAAACTGGAGGAAGTGAAGTGTTTTAGATAATTGGAAGTGAATTTAGCAGCGGATGGACCATGGAAGCGGAAGTGAGTCATATGGTGGGGGAGGGGGTGAATGTTCTGGGAGCGTTGAAGAATGTGTGGAAGGCGAGAACGTTATTTCAGAGAGCAAAAATTCGTATGTTTGAAGGAATAGTGGTTCCAAAAATGTTATATGGTTGCGAGGCATGGGCTATAGATAGGGTTGTGGGGAGGAGGGTGGATGTGTTGGAAATGAAATGTTTGAGGACAATATGTGGTGTGAACTGGTTTGATCGAGTAAGTAATGAAAGAGTAAAAGTGATGTGTGGTAATAAAAGAAGTGTGGTTGAGAGAGCAGAAGAGGGTGTATTGAAATGGTTTGGTCACATGAAGAGAATGAGTGAGGAAAGATCGACAAAGAAGATATATGTGTTAGAGGTAGAGGGAACGAGAAGTGGGAGACCAAGTTGTAGGTGGAAGGATGGAGTGAAAAAAGATTTTGAGCGACCTTGGCCTGAGCATACAGGAGGATGAAAGGCGTGCAAGGAGTAGAGTGCATTGGAACGATGTGGTATACCGGGGTCGACGTGCTGTCGATAGATTGAACCAGGTTTGGTGAAGTGTCTGGAGTAAACCATGGAAAGTTTTGTGGGGCCCGGATGTGGAAAGGCAGCTGTGGTTTCGGTGCATTACACATGACAGCTAGAGACTGAGTGTGAACAAATGCGAACTTTGTTGTCTTTTCCTAGCGTTACCTCGTGCGCGCGCGGAGGAAGGGGTGCTATTTCATGTGTGGCGGGATGGCAACGGGAATGGATGAAGGCAGCAAATACGAATATGTATATATGTATATGTCTGTGTATGTATATATGTATAAGTCTGTGTATGTATATGTATGTATACGTCGAAATGTATAGGTATATATGTGTGCATGTGTGTCCGTTTATTTATATTCATGTGTATGTGGGTTGGGTTGGACATTCTTTCGTCTGTTTCCTTGCGCTACCTCGCTAATGCGGGAGGCAGCGACTAAGTATAATAGATAAATGAATACTATATATATATATATATATAGTCATTGTTTTACTTAAAGGCAGGGAGGAGGAGAGAGGGAAAGAGATTTTCATATTAAACTTCAGAAAATATAATTCCAGGCTTTGATACACGTAGCAGAAGTGTACTGTGAACCCCAGAGTGGGGACCACGTATGTAAAGGAACTGACAATGACTTGTCTGCCGACAGAGCTGGGTACAAGGTCACAGTGACAGACACGTCTGACCCGGACTGGTGGCAGGGGAAGTGTCTAGGCAGGACCGGCTACTTCCCTTCCAAGTACGTGACGCGGCTCAACGGCGGCGAGAAGCCACTCCAGGTCACTCACAACCTGCAGGTCACCGATGGCGACAACGGCATCAAACTCCTCAGAGACCAGGTAAGTGAGGCCCGTCTAAGATCCAACTGAGATGACCACCAGTCTAACCCAGGTCATTCCTGGATAGGTCAGGTGAAGGGTCAACTGAGTGTAGGTCGTGTGGGTTCCATTGACGTCGGAAAGGGACCAGTCACTGCCAGGTCATTCCAGGTCAAGTGAAGCAGGCATTGGTTGAAACCAAGTTGTCTGGGTCCATTTGAAGTCAGATTGACGTCCAGTTTAGGCAGCGAGCAGCTGAGGTCAGGGTATCTGAGACTTGGTAGGACAGTAGGGAAAGGTCATCTAAAGCCAAATGCACGAGGGAGCAGGTGTGACGAAATTTGAGGCCAGGTGAAGGTCAAGAGGTGTGGTCAGGTCGTGTGTAGCCTGGTAAGGCAAGGAGTAGGAGAAAACATAATTTAAGATCAGATGAATGAGGGTCAAGGTGTACCTCAGTTATTTAGAATCATCACGGTGCCTTATAAAGAGACTTGATGCTATGTATGAAATTCAGAAAGCATATTCATCAAGTCAGGAATGATCCTAATTGGATAACGTTTTTCATGCTGTCGTATATATTTCCAGTCTCCGTGTGTGTGTTTCAGAAGCATGCGTCTGCATATTGACTGGAAGTGCGTTAATATCTCGGTTACTGTGAGGCACTTTACCTGGAAGTGCAGCAGGAGCCAGGTGAGGGGTACAGGAACCAGGTAAAGCAAGGAAACAGTAAAGATAGAAGGGATCAGATGATGCTGGCAAAAGTAGGCAAAGAGGCAGTCAGAGACCGTTTGAAGAATTGAAAGGTGGACCAACTGAGGCAAGCTAGACCCCGGTGCGACAAAGTATTGTCGGCAAAAACTGTCAGCCAGCTTAGAAATAGGTGAGGTGGATACCAGGTATGGGAAGCAAAAATCGAGTAGAGAAGCAGGAACATGGAAAGGTAGGCGGAGACTGGCTGAGACAGACAGCATGGCGTTTAGTGAGAAGGAGAGACACCAGGTGAAGCAAAGAACCGATAAAGTGGGCGGGGATTTGGTAAGGTAGGACATGTAGAAATGAGGACAAGGTAAGGTGCACAAGGACGTAGAAGACAGGGGCCATAAAGGGACCAGCTGAGGCGGACAAGGTTTAGGTAAGGCTGTATAGAGAAACTTTGAACTGTGACCAGCAAAGGTATGAGAGTGGTGACAAGGAAAATTGGTCGGGGACTTGATGATGCATCAGGCAGAGACCAGACGAGGAAGGCTGTGGTCACGGGAAGCAGACACAAATGAAGTGAGGCAGACAAGTGACACTAGACAGGCAGGAATCAGGGAAGATGGGTGAACTTGGTTACGATAGAACAGATGAACAGAATGAGGCCATGTAGGTAGAGACAAGAAATAGAGGTGCCAGATTTTTATGCATGCAAAACCCAAGGAAAGAAGAAAGAAACTTGTCAGATCGTCAGGGAGCAGTTTAGGTTAGCAGGCGGAAACCAGTCACGGAGAATAGGGACCACTGAAACAGGCAAGGGTGATTTGAGATAGGTAAGAGCGAGGCACCAGTTCAGAAGATAGAAACCACGTAAAACAGGGACCAAGCGAGGTTGGTACAGACCTGTTTAGCTTCGAGGACTAGGCAGGAGATGGGGAAGCAAGAAGGAACCAGGTAGGATGTAAGAAGCAGGTATGGCAAGTAGTCACCAGGTAAGAAGCAAGGATTAGGTAAGGCATATATGGGCCTGGCAAGGCAAAGACTTTAATAATAGAGTCATGGGAGTAGTGAGGCAGAGAAGTGAGATTAGTTAGGGCAAACAGGCACTAGCTAAGGCAAGTAGGGGCTTGTCAGAAAGGACGGAATAATGTAATGTGGAAATGGACCACATAAGAGAGGCAGCGATCGTATAAGAGACGGGCAGGGACCAGATAAAGGAAAGTAATGATCGAGGGAGAGTGACAGGGTAAAAGATGGTGACCAGGTAAGGTGCAGGGACCTAGATATGCAGCAGGGATTAAGCAAGAGACAGAGATCAGTTTAGAGAAAGAGACCAAGGAGTTAAGGCCAGACAAGTTGGAACCAGTTCAGGAGACGAAATGTGCCTGCAAGGTTGATGGAATCGAGGAAAGACAGACAGAGACCAGGGAATACATAGATATACAGATAAAGAAAGCTAAGTAAACTAGATACGAAACACGTCAAGAAAGCTAGAACCAGCTGAGGCAGGCGGGGATTAGCTAGGATGGATACCGATCAGATAAGGTCAGAGCAGGCAAGGACCAGTTAAGACAGGTATGAACCAAATCATATAGGCAGAGACATGTTCACATAAATGTCCATCACAGACAGACATGAATAAGGCACAGCAGGCATGAATCTGATGTAGGAAAGGACGATGTCAGTGAGGCAGATGGGAACCAGAGTAGACACGTTAAGACCAGTTAAGGCTGCCAGGGATCAGACGATGCAAGGCTACATGAGGCCATGAATTGGGTGAAGCATCCATGGACTAGATAGGCTGTCTGGGATGAAGAAGGACACGCAGGGACTAGGTGAGGCAGGCAAGTACTAGATGAGGCAGAAAGAAACCAGATGAGGTATGTAGGGTTGAGATGCGGCGTTCAAGGGTTCGTTGTAGGATAACGGCACCACGAAAAACAGGACATTCATGAGGGAGGCAACGGCCAAGTGAGGTAGGCAGGAAGAAGACGAGAAAATAGACGCTAGATAAGGAAAGCGGGGTATTGGTGACGTAAGCTGAAACTAGGTAATATACGCAAAGACCAGGGGAAGTAAGCAGACGAGATGAAACAAGCAGAAGGCAGGTGATGTGGCATGGAACAGATAAGGCGAGCAGAGACGAGATGAAGGAAGTAGAAATTGGGTGAGGCGAGTAGAGGACCGTTGAAGCCAGCCGACACCAGACGCTGTAAGCAGAACCAGATGAAGTAGCCAAGCACCAGGTGAAATAGGCAGGCACCACGTGAAGTAGGGAGGCACCAGGTGAGGTAGGTGAGCACCAGATGAAACAGGCAGGCACTAGGTGAGGTAGGTAAGCACCAGATGAAATAGGTAGGCATAAGGTGAAATAGGCAGGCAACAGTTGAAGTAGGCAGGCACCAAATGAGGTAGGTAGGGGCAAGGTAAGGACAGGAAGGCACCAGATAATCAGACATCAAGTGAAATAGGCAGGCACCAGGTGAGGTAGACAAGAACTACGTGAAGTAGGCAGATACCATGTGAAGTAGGCAGGCACCAGGTTTGGTAGACAGGCACCAAGTGAGATGGGTAGGTACTAGATGAGTTAGGAGGGCACTATATGAGGTAGGAAAAAACTAAATTAGGTAGGCAGGAACCAGGTGAGATAGGCAGGCACCAGGTCAGGAAGACAGGCACCAGGTGAGGTTAGGCAGGCTCCAGGTGAGGAAGGCAGGCACCGGGTGGAATAGGTAGACACCAGGTGAGGTAGACAGGGATCAGTTAGGAATAGTAGGAACGAGGTGAGGGACGCAGACACCAGTTGAAGAAGTCAAGTCCCGAATGAGGTAGACAGGAATGAAATGAGGCAGACAGGCTCCAAGTGAGAGAGGTATGCATTACGAAATGTGGGGATGGACTAGGTAAAGTAAGTCGCGACGGGGTGAGGTAGTCAAGTACAAGATGATATAAGCAGGTAGTAGGTAAAGTAGGCAAGTAGCAGGTGAGGTAGGTAGGCCCTAGGAAAAATAAGTGGGTACCAGGTTAGATAGACAAACAGCAGGTGATGTAGGCAGGCACCAGGTGAGGTAGGCAGATACTAGGCAACATAAACAGGTCCCTAGTTAGGAAAGCAGGCTCTAGGCGAAGTAGCCATGCACCAGATGAGACAGGCAGACACTAGGTAAAGTAGTCAGGTCCCAGGTGAGGTAACCAGGAACCAGATGAGGCGCCAGTTAAGATAAGCAGGCGCTACGTAAGGTTATTCTAGTACCAGGTGAAGTAGGCAGGCACCAGATGGGGAGGCAGGGACCAGGTGAGGTTGACAACAGCCAGGCTCCAGGTAAGGTTGACAGGAACCAGGTAAGATAGGCATATACCAAGTGAGGTAGGAAGACACCATATAACTCGGCAGCAGGTCAGATAAGCAGACACACAGGTGAGGTAGTAGAGTAACCAGGCACCATGTGAGGTAGGCGTGCACCAGGTGAGGTAGGCAAGAACTAAGGTAGGTAGGCATGCACCAGGTAAGGTAGGAAGGGACCAGGTGAGGAAGGCAGGCACTAGATGAGGCTGGCAGGTACTAGGTGAAAAAGGCAGACACCAGATGAAGTACACAGGGACTAGGTGAGGCAGGTATGGATAGGTAAGGGGGCCTGGCATAAGGTGAAGAAGGCAAGCACTAGGTGAGGTAAATAGGGACCAGATAAAGTAGTAGGGACCGGGTGAGGTAGAAAGGAACCTGGATAAAGTAGACATGCCCAAGGTGAGACAGGCAGGCACTAGATAAAGGTAGGAATGGACTAGATAAAGTAAGTTGGGATGAGGTGAGGCATTCAAGCACCAGGTGAGTTATGCTGGTACTAGATAAGGTAGGCAGATAACCAAGTGAGGTAAATGGGCATCAGGTGAGGTTGGCAAGCACTAGCAGGGGTAGGCAGACACCAGGTGAGATGAGAAGGCGCTAGGTGAAGAAGGTAGGTATCATGTGAGGTAGTTGTGCCAGATGACGTAGGCAGGCACCAGGTGAAGTAGGCTGGTACAAAATGAGGTAGTCTGGCACTAAGCGAGATAGGAAGGCACTAGATGATCAGGCTCAAAGTGAGATAGGCAGGCACCAAATGTGGTAGGAAGGCATCAGACAGGGTATGCAAGAACGAAGAGAGGTAGGCAGGCACCAGGGACAGTGTCAAATGCTTTGTTGATGTCCACTACTAGTAGTTTCATGCAGAAGATGGGACTGTGGTTAGATGAAGTTATCTCGGATATGTTGTGGGAGGTCATGTGTAGCATGGTGGTGGTGTTAGGTCTGAAACCAAATTGTATGGCAGGTATCAGGTAGAAAGACACTACGTGGAGTGGATAGGCAACAGGCGAGGTAGGCAGAAACTAGATGAGGTAAACAGAGACCCGTTGAAGAAGGCAGGTACCAGGTGCTATAGGCATTAGGTAAGTAGGCAGGGACCAAGTGAGGGAGGCAGGCACCAAGTAATATCTTTGCACCATGTGAGGTAGGAATTAGGCAGGCACCAGATGAAGTAAGCAGGCACTTTGTGAGATAGGCAGACACCAATTGAGGGAGTCAAGCACCAGATGAGGTAGACAACAACCAGGTACAATAGCCAGGTAACAGGTAAGGTTGACGTGCACCAGTTGAAGTAGGCATGCACCAGATGAGGTGGGAAGGCAACAGATTATCTGACACCAATTGAGATAAGCAGGCATCAGGCGATGTAGAAAGGGACCGCGTGAGGTGGACGGCTGGAGAGTACAATAGCCAGGCACCAGGTGAGGTAGGCAGGAAGCAGATGAGGTTGGACGACGCCAGATAATCAAGAACTAGATGATGTGGGCAGGGACGAATGAGGAAGGAAGGAAGGCAACAGGTAAGATTGGCAGGGATTACGTGAAGTAGGCAAGCACCAAGTGAGGTAGACAGGTACCTAGTAAGGTAGAACGGCACCAGATAATTAGGCAAAAAATGAGAGAGGTAGGCAGCCACAAGGTGAAGTAGACAGCCGCCAAGTAGAGTAGCCATTCACTAGGCGAGGTAGGCAAGGGCCAGGTCAGGTAGGAATGCACCAGGTAAGGTAGGCAGGAACCAAGTGAGGTAAGCAAGAGGCAGGTGAGGTAAGCAGGGACCAGATGAGGAAGGCAGGGACCAGGTGAGAAAGGCAGGCACTAGATGATGTAGGCATGAACCAGGTGAGGTGCGCAGGCATCAGATGAGGTAGGCAGGCACTAGCCGAAATAGACAGACACCATATGTGAGGTAGACAGGGACCAGGTGAGATAGGTAGGAACCAGGTGAGGGATGCGGACACCAGATGAGTTAGGCAAGCACCAAGTGAAGTTCCTGGGGACCGGGTTAGGTAGACAAGGACCAGGTGAGGTATGGAAGCACATGGTAAAGTAGAAAGGGACAAGGTACAGTAATAGGGACCAATTGAGGTAGGCAGGCACCAGGTTAGGTAGATATGTTCTAGGTGAGGCAGGCTGGTACTAGGAAAGGTGGGAATGCACTAAGAAGGTAGGTTGGGACGAGGTGAGGCAATCAGGCACCAGGTGAGGAAGACAAGCACGAAGTGAGGTAAACAGGATCAGATGAGATAGGTAAGCACCAGGTAAAGTAGGCAGAGACCAGGTAAGGTAGACAGGAACCAGATGAGGTAGTCAGACACCAGATGATGTAGGCAGGCTTTAGGTAAGGTAGGCAGATTCCAAGGGAGGTAGCCATACACCTGGTGAGGTAAACAGGATCAGATGAAATAGTTAATCGCCTGGTAAGGTAGGCAGGGACCAGATGAGGTAGACAGGAACCAAATAAACTAGGCAGACACCAGGTAAGGTAGACAAGGACCGGATTAGAGAAGAAAAAGAAAATTGACGAGAAGGGGACCAGGTAAAGTAGTAGGGATCAGGTGATTTGAACAGCCTCTAGGTATACAGGTACTAAGTGAGTGGACAGGCACTAGGTAAGGTAGGGAGGTACCAGGTGAGGTAGTCAGACACCAGATGACGTAGGCAGGCACTAGGTATGGTAGGCAGGTTCCAAGTTAGGTAGCCATGCACCAGGTGAGGTAAGAAGGCACCACATGAGGTAAACAGGATCAGATGAGATAGACAAGCACCAGGTAACATAGGCAGAGACCAGGTGAGGTAGATAGGAACCAGATGAGATAGACGGGGACCGATTAGGAAAGAAAACAAACAGGTAAAATAGGAAGTAACTAGATAAAGTAGTAGGCACCAGTTGTTATAGGCGGGCACTAGGTGAGGTAGGCAGGTACCAGGTGAGGTGGGTAGGCAGTAGGCGAGGAACGCAGGCACTAGATGAAGTAGGCAGGCACTAGGTGAAATAGTCAGACACCAGGTGAGGTAGACAAGGATCAGGTGAAATCGGGAGGAACCAGGTGAGGGAGGCAAACACCAATTGAAGATAGCAAATACCAGGTGTGGTAGATAGGGCTCAGATGAGATATGCAGGTACCAGGTAAATTTCGTGTAGACCTGGTAAAGTATGCAAGGACCTGGTGAGGTAGGCATGCACTAGGTGAAGAATGCAAGTGCCAGGTGATGTAGACAGGGACCAGACAAGAAAGCACCTGGTAAAGTAGAAAGGACTAGGTAGATTAGTAGAAACCAAGTGAATGTGACTGTCACCTTGTGAGATAGACAGCAACCAGATGTAGTACGCAGGCTCTTAATGAGATAGGCAGGCATTAGGCAAGGTAAGAGTGGATTGAAGTAGTTAGATAAGGTGAGGTAGACAGGTGTGATAGCCATCCACCAGGTACAATAGCTAGGCACCAGGTGAAGTAGGCAGGCACTAGATGAGATATGTAGGCACCAGGTCTGGTAGACAGGGATCAGCGAAGTAGTCCGGCACCAGGTACAGTAGTCCAGCACCAGGTAAAGTAGGCAGGAACTAAATGAGGTAGGCATGCAGCAGGTGAGGTAAGCAGGGACCAGGTAATGTGGGCATGTATCGAGTGAGATAGGCAGGGACCTGGTGAGGTAAACAGGTATCTGATGAGATAGGCAGGGACCAGGCGAGATAGGTAGGCACCAAGTGAGGTAGGCAGCACCAAGAGAGGTAGGCAGGCACCAGGAGAGGTAGGGAGGGACGAGATGAGGTAAGTAGGAGCCAAATGAGGTAGGCAAGGACCAGGTGAGGTAGGCAAGCTCCAGATGAGGCAGGCATGGACTAAGCGAGGTAGATGGGAACCATCTAGGCTGGGAACGAGTAAGGTAGGCACGGACCAGGTGAGGCGAACATATCAGTTGAGGTAGACAAGCACCAGATGACGTAGGCAGGCCCTAAGTGAGATAGGTAGGCACCAGGTGAGGTAGTTGGGAAACAGGTGAGGTCGACAGGGACAAGATGAAGTAGGCAGGGAACTGGTGAAGTTGTCGGGCACCAGATGAGGTAGACAGACACAGGATGAAGTAGGTAGGCATTAGGTGAGATAGATAGGCTCCAGGTGAGGTAACTATGAACCCGATGACGTAGTCAGACACCAGATGAGGTAGGCAGGGACCATGCGAGATAAGCAGGGACCAGGTAAAACGGATATGCAACCAGTGAAGTAGATAGGACCTAATGAGGTAAACAGAGACCAGGCGAGATTGGTAGGCAACAAGTGAGGTAAACAGGCACCAGGAAAGGTAGTCAGACATTAGATGAGGAACGCAGACACCAGTTTAGGTAAGAAGAAACTAGGTAAACAGGCACCAGATGAGGTAGACAAGTAACATCTGTGGTAGGCACTCACCTGGTGAGGTAGGTAGGGATCAGGTGAGAGTAGCCAGGTACCAGGTGAGGAAGGCAGGTACGAAGAGAGGTAGGTAGGGACCAGGCGAGGCAGACAGAGACAGATGAGGAATACAAGCACTGGGTGAAGAAGGCAGAGACCATTTGAGGTAAGCAGGCACCAGGTGAGGTACCAGACAACAGTTGAGGTCGACAGGGACCAGATGAAGTAGGTAGGCACCAGGTTAGGTAAGAAGGCACCAGGTGAAGTAAGAAGGCAACAAATGAAGTAGACATGGACCAGGTGAGGTAGACAAGCATCAAGCAAGGTACACAGGGATTGGATGAGAAGAGGCTGGAATCACGTGAGGTAGGCAGGGACTAGGTGAAACTAGACATGTACTAGTTTAGATACTCAGGTAACAGGTGAGGTAGGCAGTGACCAGGTGAGGCAGAGTCAATTGAGTTAGGCAGGTACCAGGTGGAGTAAACAGGCACCGAATGAGTTGGATGAGGATCATATGAGATAGGCAGATACCAGGTAATGTATGTAGGCACCAGATGAGATAAACAGGCAACAGGTGAGGTAGACAGGGACCAGGTGATGTATGCAGTCACTAGATGAGGTAGGCAGAGACCAGATGGCGTAGGCAGTCACCAAGTAACGTCGGCAGGGATCAGGTGAGATAAGCAGGGACCAGGTGAAGAAGGCAGGCAGCAGGTGACGTAAGCATAAACGAGGTATGGGAGGTAGACGCCAGATGAAATAGGCAGGCGCGAGAGGTTAGTAGGCAGATCAGGTGGGAGGGCTAGAACCAAGAAAGGCAGGTACTCAATTAGTAATAAAAGAAAGTAGGTGAGATAGGCAGGGACCAGGTGAGTTAAGCAGAGAATGGTTGAGGTAAGTAGGCTTATCAGGTGAGAGGATAAGAATCATGTAAGGCAAGAACTGAATTACGAAAAAAGTTTTTGAAAAATAAAAATAATGGTTAGTGAAAAGCAACTCTGAGGGTTATGGATATTAGGTGAGGGGCGTGAACTAGAGGGATAGTCTGTTCCTTTACTGAGCTGAATATCCAGTCAGACATGAAACAAATGAAGTCATGTAATAATCTATGAGAGATAACTTTATACTCTCTCTGAGGAAAAGACTTCATTGCCAGAAAAAAATGTGTTGCAAGTTGAAAGATAATATTGTGTCTTGCTAATGGGACGTTTAGTAGGGCTCTCCTACAGGAATATTGAGAGATGCTACCCCATTACTATGAGACTGTCTCATCCTTGATATTTAGAACAAAAATTTTTGTCATATTCAAACATTTCCTCGCTATATCTTTTCCATCCTACTTAATATAATCGATTCCTTTGCAAACACCCCTGATTTTTTTTTAGATTTTCTGCCAGATACTAAACCCAGGTATTCAAAATTTTCGTGTTTTTGTCTCTTCAGTGAATATGTTACTGAACACTTAAAGTCTCATCATATTAACAGATCACTGCTAAATCTGGACAGTATGCAGGGTTATAGAAACGTGATGGGCCATAATCATTAAACATCAGTACTATCATCATCATCACCACATTTTGACATCATTCATTTAGTCATCCATGATCGTCATCATTCATGCGAATATAACTTCTATCTTCAGTACATCAGATCTTCGACTTGCCTAAACATGAAGCTCACACGAGT
Source organism: Panulirus ornatus (assembly GCF_036320965.1). Taxonomy (NCBI): domain Eukaryota; kingdom Metazoa; phylum Arthropoda; class Malacostraca; order Decapoda; family Palinuridae; genus Panulirus; species Panulirus ornatus. The sequence continues at coordinate 9,491,789 of NC_092224.1, read as the reverse complement.
CTCACAGTGTTTATTCACAGTTATTCTGGTTCGTTTTCTGATAACACTTTTCCTTTGGCCTTCACATACTCTTGCCAACGTCAACGGAAGCAGGTGTGAAACCAAGAAGAACGCCCTTCCTTATACCCTCTCCGCTCAGCTTTAACTCTCCCTTTTGTACTTATCTTCACTGTATCACAAGCACCGCACCGTACACAACACCTCACCCGGTATACCACACGTTTCGTTCACATGCGGTTGAACAAAAAACAAAGATTCTGCACTACAGTTAATGAATCTCAATTGCCATCCTGGGACCAAATTTGTTCTTAACTTCACAAAAATGTTCCCTGTGACATGTACGTGTCACTGTGACATGCACGTGTCACTGTGACATGCACGTGTCACTGTGACATGCACGTGTCACTGTAATGTTACGGTCATCATCCTGTGTACCTGGTGGTTCACATCCCAACGTTCTCATCAACAAAGTCTCCTCATGTCTCCACACTGAGCCTCACATTCCATCACCGGAGACCTGCCTCCTTCTCATTGTGCGGTCATTACAAATCCTGTCACAGATGTTCTTGCCCTCGTGCAAGGCATTAGTTACATTCCAGTTTAGTATTAAATCGCGCCATTCATTAAGGGATGACCACTTCATTGTTGAGAGAAGACACAAATATTCGTGAAAAGGTGACTCATTTCGTTGTATAACATCTCATGTTTAAGGTTACAACATTGTGGAACTATTGATCTTAATTCCATTAATATAACTAGTAACGTAACGTCCCCCCCCCCCCTTCTCTTTTTTTTATGTATACAAAACTTTGCCATTTAGTGCTAAAAGTCATGGAATATTGTCCCTGTCTGACCACACTATGTAGGCTCATACACACCAGTCGTGATTAGGTTGTCACACCTTTGCGATAACCAACATCACTTGCAGCAGGACAGATAACGTCAGACGTGGCCACAGTGAGGCGGAAAAAAGGTGAGACGGTGTACCCAACGTGAATCGTTGGGCCAGCAGGGGTCGCCCAGGCTCACGACCCACTGCCAGGGGTGTACATTCCACAGGGGATGACCCATGCCACATCCTGGGTTGTGAGCACCAGGGAAAGTGTAAGAGTTTTTCAACATGAATTTCAAATAGGTTTTCTGTAGATGACGAAGGGCGAAGCAACTACTGTGATTAACGTAGATATAAGGAGGATCGCTGGCTTCGTTATGCGGTCATGTACTGGATGCTGAGACCACTGTACAGTAGCCTCTGAATGGCTGAAGTTCAACTTACCGGTGATTAGAGGATTGATTAAATCCTTTCTCGTGAAATTTCAACAGTTTTTACGTAATTAATCATCTCCAGTTAATTAATCACTGGAGATAATCATCATCGTTCCGTAAGGATTCTAGGTCTGTCGACACAAGGCCCACGAAACAGTTGGACCTCCAACACCTGCTGCTTCGTTCATCCTCTGCTCATGCCGCCGCCCCCGCCTTGCTGTGTCCTCCATCCAGACCCTTTCTCACAAGCCCAGTGGACCGTCGAACCTCATGTTTCCATTTCAATTCCCGTCCGGCTCATCATCAGTACTTTTCACATGGCCACATAACCACGGCAGTGTCTTTTCTCTAAACCAGAGACGCCATAGATGAGGTCAAACCCCCCATTTGAGTTACTGTAAACGATTTGGTAGCGTGATTGTAGTTTCATATTCTTCTGTTCCAGATAAGTAGCGCAGCATTGGAGCTGCAGTAGCTCCTTGAAAGAGTTCCTGGCTAACACCAGGAACTCGCAAGACCTTCAACACGACTTCTCGTGCAACCGTATCATACGCTTTCTCCATGTTGTATATATATATATATATATGTATGTGAGAAATACTTAGAAAAGCAAATGGATTTGTATGTAGCATTTATGGATCTGGAGAAGGCATATGATAGAGTTGATAGAGATGCTCTGTGGAAGGTATTAAGAATATATGGTGTGGGAGGCAAGTTGTTAGAAGCAGTGAAAAGTTTTTATCGAGGATGTAAGGCATGTGTACGTGTAGGAAGAGAGGAAAGTGATTGGTTCTCAGTGAATGTAGGTTTGCGGCAGGGGTGTGTGATGTCTCCATGGTTGTTTAATTTGTTTATGGATGGGGTTGTAAAGGAGGTAAATGCAAGAGTCCTGGAAAGAGGGGCAAGTATGAAGTCTGTTGGGGATGAGAGAGCTTGGGAAGTGAGTCAATTGTTGTTCGCTGATGATACAGCGCTGGTGGCTGATTCATGTGAGAAACTGCAGAAGCTGGTGACTGAGTTTGGTAAAGTGTGTGGAAGAAGAAAGTTGAGAGTAAATGTGAATAAGAGCAAGGTTATTAGGTACAGTAGGGGTGAGGGTCAAGTCAATTGGGAGGTGAGTTTGAATGGAGAAAAACTGGAGGAAGTGAAGTGTTTTAGATATCTGGGAGTGGATCTGTCAGCGGATGGAACCATGGAAGCGGAAGTGGATCATAGGGTGGGGGAGGGGGCGAAAATCCTGGGAGCCTTGAAAAATGTGTGGAAGTCGAGAACATTATCTCGGAAAGCAAAAATGGGTATGTTTGAGGGAATAGTGGTTCCAACAATGCTGTATGGTTGCGAGGCGTGGGCTATGGATAGAGATGTGCGCAGGAGGATGGATGTGCTGGAAATGAGATGTTTGAGGACAATGTGTGGTGTGAGGTGGTTTGATCGAGTAAGTAACGTAAGGGTAAGAGAGATGTGTGGAAATAAAAAGAGCGTGGTCGAGAGAGCAGAAGAGGGTGTTTTGAAATGGTTTGGGCACATGGAGAGAATGAGTGAGGAGAGATTGACCAAGAGGATATATGTGTCGGAGGTGGAGGGAACGAGGAGAAGAGGGAGACCAAATTTTGGGTGGAAAGATGGAGTGAATATATATATATATATATATATATATATATATATATATATATATATATATATATATATATATATATATGGGGCTTATAATGTAGGTATTTGATGCATATTATTCTCTCTATATAGGCTTTGATGATGATAATTACCGAAACGTAAGCCGATAAAACCAAAGATGTTCATCCAAGCCTTAGTGAGTCTTTCCCAATACGACTACTTTCCTGCTTTAGAGAGGTAGCGCCAGAAACAGACGAAGAAAGGAATCGAACCCATGCGAGTCCGACCTCGGACGTACTTGTGCTGCGTCAGGAAGGCTAATCAATTCACCACGGAGGTCCCTGGTGTGTGTGTGTGTGTGTGTGTGTGTAAAATATGACACGATAGATGATGAAAACAAGTTTGTCTTGAGTGTCATGTGGGTTTGGTTACCAGGGGTAAGTGTAGGCGAAAGTGACACTCGTGCAGAGCCAGCAATGACACTGGTACCACAAGCTGTGGTAGTAGATTGCTACTGTGTGTAAGTCAAGTATGTTCTCCTGTATTAGGTAGAGCATAATGGTCAAAAGACAGACAAATAAATGAGTTACGAATATGAATTATATTGCTTTCTCTTAAATAATGACATGAGGATATTGTTTACGTTTTTAAAGGGATGGTTTCAACAATAGTGGAAAGACAGTGATTAGAATACATCGTTCGTGTGTGTTGATAAATGGCTGGTTGTGCCTAGCAAAGTGCCAGGTGACCGCTGAGAATAATACGAAAATATGATGCCTCACGAGACGCTCCTGGTGTTGCCGCTGCGTTCAGTAAAACCTCGTATCGCGGGTGGGAGCTCAGACCCACACAGCATCGTCTGCATGTTGCCTTGTGTCGCTTTGGAGGATCTCTTGTTCAGGGGGTTACCATGGCAACGCTACTCCCCATCCCCCTGTCCCTGCCCCGCCACATCCTTCCTCCCCAGGACCAGACGTGTGAGACAGCTCGAAAATTTGAGAGACTTTAAGATGAGGCATTGTTGACACAGCACTGTATACCCTAGTCTAACATGGAAGGTATATCTCATTTATGTTTGCTATTTTGTATCAAAATTCTGTTCCTGGTCATTCAGTCTTAATATTGGTTATTTGATGAAAAGACTGACCTTTTTCCTGTCGTCTGGAGACAGTATTTTACTTCCCTTTGATGAGCCTTCCCCTGACACCGAGATATGGCCACTAGTCCTGGAGATAGTCTTATAAAACTGCCAGAATTTTTAAAAGTTTTTTCTTTCTTCTTTTTGTTGAGGTGACTTTGCTGTGGTAGTGTCTTGCCGTGGTATGACACGAATCCCATTCTTAATGCTGAACAGTGTATTTAGGTAATATTGACGAGGCTGCCACTTGACATTTGCCATCATGTTGCCTTCCTCGGCTCTAAACTAATATTATGTTTACGTGGTAAAGTCGAAGAACACTGATGATGATTTTGGTCAGACTTTTTTCTCTTATGCGTATGTACCAAGCAAAATATATATATATATATATATATATATATATATATATATATATATATATATATATATATATATGATATCCCAAATAACGATATATAGCTCTTCCTGTTTTGAAATGAGCTGAATGTTTGTTGGCTCTGTAATCCCGGGTGTACTGTACTATCATGGATCTTGTAGATCATCAAAGTTCTCATAAGAAATAGTTTGCAGTTTTGATGTCATTTTTTCGTCTCAGACTTTGATCATTTGTGTACCAGTTTTACCTTTAGATAATGAACATTTATGTACCAGTTTTATCTTTAGCTAAGGAACATTTATGTACCAGTTTTATCTGTAGATAAGGAATCTTTTTTATAATTTTTGGGATGAATCATTGCAGTGTATGTGACCAGGTTACCCTGCCCTGCTGGCGTTAGAGTGACGTGTTCTCTCCCACCAACAGATCGTGATCCAGATCGGCGAGGAGCTGGATGGGATGGTCATGATCCGCAACGGTGACAACGAGCAGGGCGTCTGTCCCCTCAAGTACCTGCAGGAGGCCTGAGCCGTGTGCGCGCGCATGCGCAACACACACCCCCACATTGAACATCACATACAAACACACACACACACACACCAGTGGGCCGCGCTACTGGCTATCTGCACTTTTGTTTCTCGTTAAGTCAGTGACTTGTTAAAGTGAGAGGACCACACCACACTGTGGACTTCTTCCATTGAGACATGGAAAGATCTACACGGAAAAAAAAAAAAGAAAAAAAAATCTCATCAGAAGGACCATATTCTTGAGAGATATATATTATATATATTGCATACTGAATTGAAAAGAGAGAGAGAGAGAGAAAAAAAAAACTGGGAGGCGACAGGAGCATCTCCCGTGGTCCAGCCGAGGAGGGGCGTGGGCGGAGGGCTGGAGGGGGGGAGCTGCCCCACCCCCCTCCCCCAGAGAGAGGGGGGGGGGTCTTGCCGAAGACTGTGACATTCATTCCTGAGCATTAGTTGTTGTTGTTGTTGTTGTTGTTGTTACTGTTTAGCTCTTTTGCACATAACTGTGGTCTTCACTGCACTTTGAAAGCTGTGGTCCGTGTTTTGCACTGGGAATTTACCCTTACAGCAGTGGGTGCCCTATTTCAAAAAAAAAAAATAATAATAATAATAATAAATAAAATCAATAAAAAGATAAGATAGAGAAAGAGCAGAAAAGTCTCTCATGTGTCAGTGTTGCACATGTTATAGCTGGGCTGCGTCATGCAGTATGGACCTACCATAACCATTATGAACCTACTGTAGTAGTCGACTACGTCGCAACGGGGGAAATGATCGTAACGATTACGGAGAAGAAAGGGAAACGGAACTAGCAAAGGAAAAGCAAGCCAGGCCACTCCAGCGACTTCGGATCCATCATCTGAAAACTTAGAAGGTGAGTCACCGTTCGTCCACAGACTTGAGTCATGGGTTAAGTGTAGAACCCTGAGTAATGGGTTACGCGTAGAATCTTGAGTCATGGGTTAGGTGTAGAAACGTGAGTCGTGGGTTAGGTGTAGAAACCTGAGTCATGGGTTAGGTGTAGAAACGTGAGTCGTGGGTTAGGTTTAGAAACGTGGGTCATGGGTTAGGTGTAGAAACCTGAGTCATGGGTTAGGTGTAGAAACTTGAGTCATGGGTTAGGTGTAGAAACGTGAGTCATGGGTTAGGTGTAGAAACCTGAGTCATGGGTTAGGTGTAGAAACGTGAGTCATGGGTTAGGTTTAGAAACGTGAGTCATGGGTTAGGTGTAGAAACGTGAGTCATGGGTTAGGTGTAGAAACCTGAGTCATGGGTTAGGTGTAGAAACCTGAGTCATGGGTTAGGTGTAGAAACCTGAGTCATGGGTTAGGTGTAGAAACGTGAGTCATGGGTTAGGTGTAGAAACCTGAGTCATGGGTTAGGTGTAGAAACCTGAGTCGTGGGTTAGGTGTAGAAACGTGAGTCGTGGGTTAGGTTTAGAAACGTGAGTCATGGGTTAGGTTTAGAAACGTGAGCCATGGGTTAGGTGTAGAAACGTGAGTCATGGGTTAGGTGTAGAAACGTGAGTCATGGGGTAGGTGTAGAAACGTGAGTCATGGGTTAGGTGTAGAAACGTGAGTCATGGATAATGTGTAGAACCCTTAGTCATAGGTTGTGTATAGAACCTGAGTTATAGGTTATGTGTAGAACTTAAGTCATGGGCTGTTTAAAACCCCAGTTATTGGTTATGTGTAGACCCATGAGTCATAGTTTATGTTTAGAACCCCAATTATTAGTTATGTGTAGATCCGAGCCATCGGTTATGTTTAGAACCCCAGTTAATAGTTGTGTAGAACCCAGAGTCATGGGTTAGGTGCAGATCCCTAAGTCGTGAGGTATGTGTAGGTCTTGGTTTAGGTGTAGAACCCAGAGCCATAGGGCGTGTAGAGCCCTGAGCCTTGCTTTATGTATAGAACCTAAGTCATGGGTCAAGTGTAGCACCCTAAGTCATAGGTTAGGTATAGAACCTGCGTCATAGGATAAGTGTAGTCATGGGGTAGGTGTAGATCCTTGAGTCACTGGTTAGGTTTAGAACCCTAAGTCTTGGGGTCATGTGTAGATCCTGAGTATATATGATCGAGAGTAGAACCCTGAGTCGAAGCTCATGTGTAGATTCCTGAGTCACTGATCAGGTGTAAAATCTTGAGTCGGTGTTCGAGCGTAGAACCCGGCGTCGAAGGTCACGTGTTGAACCCCAAGTCAGTTATGGGAGTCAAGGGACATATGCTGAAGCACGAGACAAGGTTCACTCCTGCAGGAAGAGGTCATAGCAGATGACTTTATTCAGTCTTGAAGTTCTTTTTCGATTTGTTGCTACTTTGGTCAGACTTTATCACTGCCTCTACTGCGGATCAGTTCCTTGTGATGGGATGGCCATCTTGAATATCACATGTCCTCTCTCTCACTTCTGTCAGGTCAAACTTCTCCAATTATCATAGAAGTAAACCCTGAAACTTTGCCTCCGTAAAGAGATCCATAGGACTGGTTAGACCTTATCGCAATCAACTTTTGCATCTATAGTCGGATGATCGCTTTCCCAGGTTTAAACTTATATCCGTCTCATTTTCATCTCGTTGCGTCGTGTAATAGATGGTTCAGAAGTTTGTTTATTGAGTAAATGAAAAGCCTCTCAGTACTGGGACTTTCAGCAGCCTTGCTCATCCAAGAATGCTTTTCTGTACACTTTTCAAAGCATCAGTTCAAGTGTTTTTGGGCAACTTACCATTCAAGATCAGCGACTGTGTCGCTTAATTCATCTCGTGTCCCTACGCAGGATCGTATATACTGCAGACATCACATCTATTTCTATTCATTTTTAGCCCTTCACTTCCCACGGTGGCAGTATGTGAGACAGTTCTCTGTAAAGATTCAACCTGATATCCAAAGGGGGGGGGGGGGAATTGGATCCCGTTTTATTCAGCCAGTTGCACCAAAATCTGGAACCCAAGAGAACTGCTATGTTCGAACTTTGTCTTTCTTATCCCAGACCAAGTGATAGATACATTTCTTCAGTAAGCGTCCATGATAAAATCTTACATCCTCCCATGATCGGTCTCATTCACGTAGTTTCCTAGCCTTCATACTCAAGAGGATATGGAGTGTTTATTCTTTCTTTTTTGTACTTATGATGTTGCTTTCAATGGCAGTCAAGAGAGGGTTCAAAGTTCTTCTCAGTATCAGGCGTCTCGCTTTTAATTTTGAATATCCTAGGCCTATTCGAAGCCAGTCAACTTTAGCTGTTCATCCTCCGATGTTCTGGGTGCCTGGCTTAGGCTGGGGTGTATATCATTACAGAGATATAAACATTTTGTAATGTACCTGGTAAGTTTCATGGGAGTGTGGTGATTGAGAGAATGGTAGCATATACAGAGCATCAGTCTAGGGAGGAACAAAGTGGTTTCAGGAATAATGGAGGACATGAGCATCAGATGGATGCTTTGAAGAATGTGTGTGGGAAGTACGTAGAGAGCGTTTATGGATCTGGAGAATGTGCATGATATGGTTGATAGAGATAACTGTGCGGCAGGTGTTACGAATACATAGTGTGGAAGGAAAGCTGCTAGAAAAAGTGAAGAGTTTTCATGAAGACAGTAAGATGTGTGAGCGAGCAGAACAAGGGGAGTGTAAGTACAGGTGAAGGTGTGTCTGCGGCAAGGGAGTGTGGTGTCACCCTGGCTGTTTAGTTTGCTTATGAATTGGTGGTGAGGGAGGTGAATGCAGAGGTCTTGGAGACAGGAGCAGGGTGGTAGTGCGAAAGAGTAGGCAAGTCATTTGTTGTTATTTGCTTATGACACGGGTCTGGTGGCAGATTGGAGTGAGAAACTGCAGAAACCTGGTGTGTGAGTTTGGAGTACTCGAATGAGAAACTGCAGAGACAGTTATTTAAGTTTGGAGTGTGTTAAGGGTTCCTTGAAATTTAGGAATAAATTGAATGAATGCAAGGTTATTAGGTTTAGCGGTGGAAATAGAGTGGTTAATTGGAGTCTAAGTGGAGAGAATATGAAGTAGGGTGTTACAGATACTTGTGAGTGGACAGGCAGCGAATAGAACCATGGGAGCTAAAGCGACACATAAGATGGGTGACAAGGCTATGCTCCTAAATGCATTGACGAGTGTGTGAGAAGAGTGGTCGTTGTCGGTGAAGGCAGAGATGGGCATGCTTGGTGGCATAGTAGTCCTAACATTGCTGTTTACGTGTGAGGCATTGCCTTTAGGTGAGACAGTAGGGCAGAGGGTAAACGTGTTGGCAGTTAAATGTTTGAGGAGAATGAGTGGCGGAAGAAAGGCTGATCGAGTAAGAAATTCTAGGATAAGAGAGAGGTGTGGTAGTAAGAGTATATCTGAGACAGCTGAATGTCGGGATTTGGGATTGGGACAAGGAGTAGGGGAAGACCGAATTGGGGATGGGGAGATCAAGTGGAAAAGGTTTTGAGTGTTCTTGGCCTGAATATGCAGGAGGGTGTAATTGTGCACGGGTTTGAGTGAATTGGAGGGAAGAAGTATAGAAGGGACGACGTGCTGTCACTGGAATGGACCAGGGCATATCAAGCAGCCAGGGGAACTCACGGAAAGGTTTGTGGAGCCCAGGTGTGGATAGGAAGCTGTAGTATCGGTGCATCACACGTTAGAGTGGATGTGAGCGAATGAGACTATTTCTTAATCTGTTCCTGGCGCTGCCTCGCTAGCGAGGAAAACTGCGAACAAGTATGATATATATTATTACTAAGTATTCATACTGTGTTTTCATGAAATATTTTGTCTTTCAGCTTCGAACTCGAATCGCCGTCTCTTGGATAATGCCTTCCCAGAACAATGCCTTCCTCAGCGGCCGCCTTTTCCTCAACGTTGACGTCGAGGTCTACTTCAGCCACTTGTATCATCCTACCTTCCTTATGTGTCACCCCTCGTCTCAACCAGCCTTCCTCCACTCCTGCCCACAAAACCACAACAAGAACCTTTGACCAAACCTATGATTTTAAAGGCTTGCATACTAACCATTAACATAGGCAATAATTTCTTTATGATGTATTTTGATAGTTTCCCTTCCTGTCCTCCGTGTGTGTTGTCCCGCCTCACTGACGATCCCACAGTGCAGCCCCTGCTATTCTCAACTTCCTTCCCTCCCACACACCCACCATCCTGGTTCTCCTCGGGGCCAAGGCTCTCCTCCACCCATCTCTCTCCGAATATTCCCTGTTGCACACGACTCGCGTCCCTCCATTCAGTAACACCTTCCATCACTGATACACTAACATGTTCCCCCTCCATCTTTCAGCATCTCATGTTTCCTTCTTCTACAGTCTTTGTCTCTGAACGTGATTTTGATATGTCTTTCTCTTCATCCTTTACCTTTAGGTAAAGTCTAAACACCTGGATGAGAGAGATGTCCCTATTATCCAAGTGACCCATTATCCATCCCTGTTTTCTCCTCGTTACCTGACTAATAGGATAAACAATGAGCTTATATACAGATGATGTAATTTTCAAGCATATTTTTACAGATTTTAAGAGATATTAGGAAGGTCATATAAGTCCTGGGTACTTTAAGAAATCTATTGCTTTATTTAGTTCCCCGTGGTTGAAGAATGTTGCCACGAAAGGCAAGCTAAGAGGCACTCGATATGGCTGGTTTAGAAAAATGACACAAATTCTCTAGAGCAGCACTAACTAGTTTGCATTAAATTTAGTTCGTAAAGGTATTAAGGAAGTAATATTGTTATAATATTAATGTTTTGTTTTTGTTCTTTCTCCTGCTCCCAAGCAAACATTATTGTAAAGCATTGCAACTCACATCCTTCAACTTCATTAATATCCTCAATGATTATGTGTGTTGACTTTTTTCAAAGCAGATTGGTAAACCTAGTTTATCTGAAACATTAATTTAAGAAGTAAGAAAGGTTCTTTTTTCTCATTTTAGCCAAGTAAGAAGGTTAACGGTTGTGTCTACCGGTGATTTTTTTTTTCTTTCTAGGTTTAAACTTTGGCAAATTCAGCTCGGGGCTCCAGTTGGCTATGACGATACGTGTATAGTATTGTCCTGATGGGTTTTAACAGCTGGGTGTGACAGTGTTCTATCCCCATGTGTTGTACCTGTACAGTGTAGTAGTGTACCACAATACGACATTGTAATGACAGTGTTCTGTGACACTGGTATAAACTGGCGATTCTGTGACAGTATACCATGACAGTGTCTTAACCTTGGCAGTATGATAGTGAACCATGGCTGCACTGCAACCACGGCTTTGCACTGCGGCAGTGTACTGTGGCTGTACAAATACAGCCCGTCGTCATTGTACATTTAAAGTGAACGGTGACGGTGTATCAGCATTGGCACTTATTTGAAAATAACAAGTGTACTTCAGCAGTGTAGAGCAGCACATGGTGAATGTACTTTTAACTGCATATTGAGAAAATTGTTTTGCTGTTTTTACTCATGAAAGCCATGCCTTCATTTTTCCCCACCACTTGCACCCTCCACAGTCACTGTTCCTGGTTTCACTGTGGCAGTGTTTGGTAAATAATTCACATATTCGTAAGGCCCTATAATGAGCTCTAAATGAAATTTCGAGTACTGCAGCTCCTTAGAAAAAAAAATTTGACTTTGCGTTTTGATTGGTAAAGTTCTGAATATCAGTTGCCCCAGATTAAATAATTTTCAGGTACCGTGTGAAGTAGATTTTGCATCATTCATGCAAAACGCTGTTGTTACGTAGACAAAATGGACAAAGTAAATGAGATTTTGTTCACCTGAACGCTCATCTGTGCGACCTTAAGACTTTGTCGCTCGCTCAGTGGTCCCACAAGTCTTGAATACCGCACGGGCTCTGTAGTGTTGTTTTCTAATACGATCCCTGTTGTTTGAACGAATTTTCACTTAAACAGTCGTGACTTTACTTGAAAATATGCCAAACATTATTATGTAGGCTAAGTACAGCATCAACGAAAAACGTCTTGTCAATAGCAAATTGTTTATGAACACTCACCGTCGATGCTCCAGTGCGTCTTGGTAGTTATTGGTCAGGGCTGAAGTCCAGTAACATGTCGCGGTGCATGTGTGTATTTGCCAGGTACCGTTCCTTCCATAACACTAAGACTCCTAAGGGTACTACGACACAAGGGTACCTTCCAGGGCTTTCCAGAAACCTAGGAACAGCGACATCATATAGGGCATTTAATCACTTCTCAGGGCATCGAAATGATACCAAGGCAAAAATACTTAACGTAGGACAGGACTTCATAACACTGTGATGAATCTTGGGCATCCAAGAACTTCATCGTTGTCGATAAATTCACAGAGCAGCACAATATATCTTAAGTCAGACACGCTTCCTTGGCCACCATATACCTCCCAAACAGAATGACATTCCCAGGACATTTCCCAGACACACTGACATCCTCGAAGACAACAGAACACCTCCCAGGACATCGATGAATATCCCGGGGTACTAAGGACGCCTTTAAGGATATCATAAGACGTATTAACTACGTTAGTGCACGGAGCATCGTCATGAGAGCTGAGTGACGTAGAGCAAGTCTGTGATCTCACTTTGCAAGCCTTTGTACTGTACCATGATTATATTCAACTTACCATAAGACACAACCTCGTTTCCTGAAGTATTAGATAAGTGGAAAATCCAAAACTGGAGCCAACTCGCCCCAACCGCCTTTCCTTGTGGGAGCGCTTGCTTTCATACCTCACACCGTCTACTCTCCCGCCTTGCGTCTCCCTTCTCTGCACCCTTTTCTTACCCAGCCATGACTAACGTCCTGATAATATGTAAATATCTGACAAATAACGGTAAGGTCTTGGCAGGTATAGGGGTAGGTTTCTTTACGTACATAATCATATGAAATAAACCTTCCCATAGCCTAACCCACTTTAATCTAGAATAGTCTTAAACTTAGGTTATAAACCATGATTAGGTTAGGTTTGGTTTATTAGTATACTTCCTCCCAGCTGCCAAGATCCTCCGTCAATCATTACAACAATGAAGCTGTTATTTAACGGGAAGAATCCTGCATATGAACTTTTTTTTTTTTCACTACAACAACCTTAGATCACTCTATTTTCACTTTGGATGAAAGTTTAGATAGGAATTCACTAGCAATAGTTACTGTACAGGCTTCATAGGAAAAATTGTAGAAATTCCTGGATACTGAGACATCACTTTAGAGGCTAGATATCATTATCAACCTGTCAAAATGCAACAACTTTGATGGGAAATGTGACCATTTTCACCTAATCCAGTGAGAAAAGCAATGCAGGAGGGACGAATCAATTGAAATTTACCTGAGGGTCAAACTGCAGCGTCTCTGTCATGAGCAGTCTTGATGTTCCCATCTCTGCCAAGGTTTCCTCCGGTGATGTCACAGTAACCAGGTGTCAACAGCTGTTAGATGTTAGTTACGACCTTGGTCAGGCAGACAAATTAAGTAACTCTGACTCCCTATAAAAGGTAATTTTGAAGGAAAACTAATAATTTTTATATTGAATGATACAGAAAATTACCCCATAATTTCCTTTTACCATGAGCAAGAGTCGTGAGTTGCCTTCATTGTATATATATACATATAAATATATATTATAACTATACTGGAATTATGTTATATATGGACTAGGCTGTTGTTAAAGCTGCAGCATCTCATATCGTGTACATTATGTAAGCATGTGAGGAAACTTGTACCTGGGAGAGAGAACCACATCAACCCTAGAGACACGGCAGGTTGAAGATCTGTTGCACCAGGTAGACTTAAAACAAACAAACGACATGCAGTACATATCAAGCCGACACCTTGGTGGGGGTTTCACTCCTCGTCCCCTAGCCAGACGTTGCTCGTTTCACACTTGGGAAGTCAGCCTATTCATTTCTTCTCTCTCCCAACACAGACACTGTTGTTACCGCTAATGTTAAGCAATAAGATGCTACACAACGGGTAGCCTTGTTGGGCTTTATCGCCTGTATTATAGAAGAAAATCAAAGTGTCGTGTTCGAGAATATGACTCATTTAACGGTATATGAACGAAGACTGATCACTCGGTATCTGATAAATTATTTGCATTTTGCATTTTCAGGTCTTTAAGTATCTCTCTTCTTGATTTATTTGTGTGTAAATAGATGTAAAGAGAGTTATTGATCAATGAATTTGTAAAGTATTTTTATAGGTGTCATATACTTCATCTGGTGTAACTTGGGTGAGGCAAATTCTAGAATACGACTGAAAGGCATCGTAGCCGTAGTCTTTATAAAACTGTAATTTTTTTTCGAATCACTGATTTTACGTCTGAGCTGCACCTGCTGTCTTCAACACGTATTTAGCTGTTCAGAATGTATAAGAACTGTAGGCAAAACTTTGGCACTCAAAAAGCAAACTTAAGGCTTATTCCCCAGTTAATACAAGTTATTAAATTAATGAGCCTTATGGAAATTAAACCTGAGGTTTATTTGGTCGCTCAGCTCGTCAGATACATTATCTTTATACACCGCCATAAAGAGATGCTCTTTATTTTATCACTGATTGTATGAGAAGCTAGACGAGTGGAATGAAATAAATATTTTCATATTTATAGTTTATTCTTGCTCTCCGTGCAAGTCATCACACTGTGTGGATGCTGCTGCTTCCGCTTGAGAAAGATCTTCCGAGGTCTACTTGTATTGTGGAGGGCTTTGTTGAGCCCTCCCGTGTGCCTGCTATGCAGTCACCTCCTTAGTTCCTGTTGCATATCTTACCTTTTCCTGTAGTATCACACTCCTTTCCAATCCGCGACCGTTCTTTCGTAGCACCAATTCTTTCTTCCATCACCAGTCCTTTCATTGATTTCCTCGTCTTATTATCGGTCCATTCCTAGCACCAGTGTCCCTTTTCAGTCAACTGATTTTCTTTTTCCCATGAATATCCATTCCCTGGCACGTCTGTCCCACTTAATACTGTCCAATTCCCCTATAACTGTACCATTCATTTCCTTTTCCGTCTCATCGTTCTGTTCTAAGCACTACTGTCCTTGCCTGGCTGTGTCCTTTATTGTAACTCACTTGAAAACCTGATTCATCTTGGTACTGTTTCATCTTGCACACCATCCAACCACTGCTCCTCCTCACCCAACACGTAACTTTGCCATAATTTCCAGCATTACAGTTTTTTACATTTACTTTGGCACTTCCTACATCCACACGATCACACCAACACCACTCAGTATTGATTTCCACGTGGCAGTACAAAACCATAAGTACCAATATCCACACAAACATACCATACCAGTAACACAAGCACTTCAACACGGCAGTACCAAAAGCCTTAGAGCACGAGCACTCCTGTACCACAACAGCACCACCACCACCTTTCACTGTCGCAACTTGGACATTAATTTTTTTTTTTTTTTTTTTTTTTTTTAACAATGTCCTTGTCAAATTTTCACCTACTATGATCATCGCACAGTCCTCTGCCAACACTAGCACCAAGACACAGACCTTTCTAGTCTCACACTAGTACCGGTCACAACATCCCTCGTGCAGCGGCAGCGTTCACCCAAGCCTGCACACGTCCGGCCGCCTGCCATCAACATACGTTGCTTATATAGCGGATCCCTCAGTTATTACCGAGTAGGGGGCAGGAGGACCTCAGCCCACCTGCCCAGCTTGAATAGTATTGCTTTTATCAAGTAAAGTTATGGGCAGCCTTAGTTACAGAAACTTCTGCAAGCGAGTGTCAATAACAAATCCATGATAATTTCATTTGGGAATAAGATCAACCCGACCGTGACATCTATTGGGCGCCGGTGGTCTCTCCCATTTCTTAAAACAGGAACCTTCCTTGCCGACTGGGTTGGTCGTTATACAGGTGACAGTGGCTCCATCAGTTAATTTCACTCCCAGCTGATCATCTCAGACAGGTGGTCAGTCCGCAGCATTTGTACTGTAGCCGGATGGGATACTCCTGATCCCGGAGCTGATCCCCTGACGTTATGGTTGTGTCTGGCTGCGCAGTGTTCCTCCGTCATCGTCAACAGACATCACTTCTACCGCTTCCACCACAAGTACTTTACTACCACCAATTTCACCTTTACTTCCACTATCTGCTCCAAAATTACCACAGCTTGAATTTAACGCCTTTACTTCTGTTTCCCTCAGTTTCACCTCGACTGCCACCCCCTATCGTCTCCACCACTACCTCCACAGTCACCACCACCTTCTATATCACTACCCAGATGCTGAACTGTTCAGTGTTATATTATGAACGGTTCAGCTACATGCCAACGCTGAATGTTTATCTACGACACTCGAGCCTACTGCAACTGTTCATTGTATGTAGCGGTATTGTTTGCCTAGTCTCAATATGTTACATTTTGTCAGGCATTTCATGAATTACACACCTTCCCTCCTCAAGTGTTGTTTCATTCACCCACTGTAAAGATCCCTTGACGTGTTGTGACACTGCCGGCTCGTGTTACCTCCAGGTGGTGGTTTGAGACTTTGTTTATTATGTAGCCAGGTGTCTCAACCTGGCGACCAAGCATGAAATTTCTAAAATGTGGTTTCGATGATCTTGGAAACAGGCAGACTAACAACTGTCGTAAGTACTCGAGCATTCATACAGGAGTATGGAAATGGCACAGCTTGAATTTGAGAGACAAAATATTACGGTATCTGAATACAGTGATTTAGAGCAAAAAGATTTCAGGAATGAAATGTGTCCGCTAAGGGAAGCAATATGATGTATATCAGAACCCCCTTCCCCCCGAAAGTCTCTTCTCCAACTGAAGCGTTTACTTGCCAACATGAACAATGGCGAAATGCATGCTTGCATAGTGCCATTGCACAAAGGCAAAGGGGATAAAGGTGAGTGTTCAAATTAGAGGCATAAGTTTGTTGAGTATTCTTGGGAAATTATATGGAAAGGTATTGATCGAGAGGTTGAAGGCATACATGTACAGAGCATCGGATTGGGGAAGAGCAGTGTGGCTTCAGAAGTGGTAGAGGATGTGTGGATCAGGTGTTTGCTTCGAAGTCGGTATGTAAGAAATGCTTAGAAAAACAGATGTAGCATTTATGGATCTGCATCAGGTGTTTGCTTTGAAATCGGTATGTAAGAAATGCTTAGAAAAACAGATGGATTTGTATGTAGCATTTATGGATCTGTAGAAGGCACATGATAGAGTTGATAGAGATGTTCTGTGGAAAGCACTTAGAGTATATCGTGTGGGAGGTAAGTTGGTAGAAGCAGTAAAAACTTTTTACCAATGATGTAATGCATGTGTACGAGTAGGAAGAGAGGGAAGTGATTGGTTCCCAGTGAATGTCGGTTTGCGGCAGGGGTGCGTGATGTCTCCATGGTTGTTTGACTTGTTTATGGATGGGGTTGTTAGGGAGGTGAATGCAAGAGTTTTGGAGAGAGGGGCAAGCATGCAGTCTGTTGTGGATGAGAGGGCTTGGGAAGTGAGTCATTAGTTGTTCGCTAATGATACATCGCTGGTGGCTGATTCGGGTGGGAAACTGCAGAAGCTGGTGACTGAGTTTGGCGGCGTGGCGACGAGAATGGATGAAGGCAGCAAGTATGAATATGTACATGAGTATATATGTATATGTCTGTGTACATATGTATATGTGTGTACGTTGAAATGTATAGGTATAGATATGTGCGTGTGTGGGCGTTTACGTATATACATGGGTATTTGGGTGGGTTGGGCCAATTCTTTCGTCTGTTTCCTTGCCCTATCTCGCTAACGCGGGAGACAGCGAAAGTATAATATATATATATATATATGTATATATATATATATATATATATATATATATATATATATATATATATATATATATATATATATATGTGTGTGTGTGTGTGTGTTTGTAAAACAACCGTACTAGGCGTGAACATTGCTTCAGGCACGTAGGTATGTTGAGAAAGCTCATTTGCAGTTTGTATCCCAAAACTGTAACACGTATTCAGGAAGTCATGAATTTACTAAATTTGTGATGAATAGAAAAAACTATGGGATGTTTTTTCAGATTTGAAATAAAGTTCTACAGAAATTCGGAGAAAAAGAAATAGGTAAAAAAAGAAATTACAATTCCTTATACTCAAACTTGAAACGTGTATTTAGTACAAATAGCTGCTTGTTACTGTCGAGCTGTTCGTTGATTGGTTGTGGAACTCCTGGCTCGCTGCTCCTAACCTCCAATCAGAAAGCAACAAACATTTTGTTTCATACCGAGCAAGTGAGAGGGTTGTGTCCTGCTGCCGGGGAAGGACAGTCCACAAGGTAATGTCTTTTATTTTGAGTGCTGTAAGTATGTCTCTTCTGAGGTGCTTGGCCTATAATGATGAACCAACAACAAAGATCTATTCAAAACTAGGCGTATGATCCTGGATCTGTGATGACGTAACTATGATCCACCTCGTCCGATGAATTTTGACGCTGCATTTGGTTTTCTTACGAAACCCATGGATAATTCAGGCAGGGCAGTCAAATTTGACGACAATAAGATAAAAATCTGGAAATTCAATTAGTTTTATATCAGTGTAGTTCTGTCATTCATTAGCACCACTTCTTAAATATACAAGTAGTGAGGGTAATCAAGTTACGAGTGACCAGTGTGTACCTGACAGTATGGGGACTGCTTATTTCATGGTACTGGCTTTACCTTGGGTGCCTTCGTAAATCTTTTGCCGATATTCTGCGAAAGATATGAATAAAGTTTATGGTTCATTCCAAACAACTGCAAACATTATGAAAAGCTAGAGATTGGGAGCAGATGTTTAATTACTCTTAATGCGTAATTTGGAAGGACATTCCCCCCCCGACTCTGATCTTTCGAAATTTTATGAAATTGTTTTTGTAGACATTGGCGTACTTTTGTATGTAAAGTGATAGTACCTCGCTGATGTCACTGTAAAGCTTATATTTCTGCACATTCTTGTATTGATCGAATGCGTAAATTGCTTAACCTTTATGAGTTCGTTAATCTTGATTAAAAAGCAAACGAGTCGGACAAATATTGTGATGTAATGAAATATTCCTCTAAGAATTTTATTCCCCAACTGTATTACCAAGTTTTATGCAACGATTTGCTGAAAGTTTTGACCTGATTACAGGGTTTCTAAGTTTTGTAAAATGTATTTGATCACTTGTTCCATTCGCCGTAACCATGTAACGTGACAGCGGTGTTTTGTGGTAGGTTTGATAATCCTTGCATAACTCGACACTTTGATCTGTACCTTGGGCTTTCAATTCTACTTTATACATAGGGAATTTTGCTACATAATTTACAGGCTCTGTGCCGTTACCTTTATATATAAATTTTCCAGGAGTCCTGAACCTTATGTTTACTCTCATTTGTGCTTCCTGTGCTATAAAGGCCGGAAATATTAATGGGGAGTCATGGATAACGTTTGACTTTTTGTAGAACATTTCATAAAGGAGATGCCAGCTTAGAACATCAACGAGTATATAAACAAAGCAGAATGCATGTAGTGTGTTATGTAACGGTGACGAAGTGAGGACGACTGTTTTCGCTATACACTTTAATCATGATCAAGTGGGGTTGGGGAAAAAAAAAAAAGGGTAAGAGGAACTCAAGCCCGGGCTCCATCGTTGTATCACTGGGAGTAAAGGTCTTAGACTCTTTTTCTTGAGGCAGTGAGTGTTCTAAAACTAGTATGAGGGGACGATGTTATGACAACAAAGATAAAAGTTTATCTCTGGCTACACATAACATGTCGTAAAGCCTTCAGATTTCTTTGTAATATACCTGCCTTACCATCAAAAACTTTACACGGTTGGCTCAATAGAATTAGTATGAATGATGCTGGAATACCTACACACTACACATGTTGAAGAATAAATCAAAACAGCTGAAGCCGAATGTCTTTGTAGGTAGTAGTTCGTAGGCAACCAATGACCAGGGAGGTATATTACCTGCACCATCTGCCTCGGTATTAGGAGGGTTAGTGACAGCTGCGTAAAGGCAGCATTTCAGTGGTTGTCAAGTTGCACTCCTAACTGCCTAACCCGCACCCGGACTACTGGCATACATTCTCTCCTTGTCACTTGACAACACAACTCGTACAGTTCATTCGTCATAACTCCAGATTTTCCTGTAGGGAATGCCATGTGCTAGCTCTGCCTTTTGGCAATACGGTGGGAGCAATAGACAGTAGTCCGCAGAAGAATTCGGTAGAAGTAGTCAGTAAGTACATAAGTTAGGAGCCTCTGCAAACACTGCTCCAGACTTGCCCTCTGTCAGTGGCCTGTTAAAGGGTAGGGCACTAAAGGCTGAGTGGCAATAGAGTTCACTAGTTATGGAGACTCTATTGCCGTGGCCACCCCTAAGAGGAAGTTCCAGACTGGAACAGGCGTCAGAGATATAGACAGATATTACAAACTCGTCAATGAACTTCCCACTCCAAACGAGTCTATATTTCCCTGCTACTGGAAGTAGCGCACCTTTGGATCGGAGAAGCCTTTAGGAAGATCCTCAGTAACATCAGGAATCTTTCATAGGAATTGGTCCCGGGGTAACCATATGAATGAATATCTTTTTTGTTCTTCAGTTTCCGAATGATGGTGGGTGGATTGGTACATTTTTGTGCACTAACACGGAAGACTCTGTAGCAGCTTAGTTTGAAACTTCTACAATTCCCTTGTTAATGAGTAAATATGGCACATCGAGGAGATATGTTTTCTTGCTTAACTACCATCATATTACTTTTTCTATCTGGCACGGATCACAAGTTTCAATACCCAAACTTTTAAATACTATAGGCGCCAGATTAAGCGGGGGTATCAATAAAAACAAATTATTTGGTTCGACATAATTCTACTGTAGATGATACATGTCAAATGTGAATATGAAATTTAATACACAGAATCATAACCTAGTCAAAAGAAAAAGAGGGCAAGAGGGTAGTGTCCAGTCGCATCAACATCCTTGATGGAACGATGCCTTTTGATTACGCCATTCACCAGGATACGCAAAACCAGGCAAAATTACCAGCACTTTATCAAATTAGCACTCCTAACATTTGTCTTACCGTCATCACTTTTCCTTAAAGCTACTATTAGTAACAACTCCCCCACCATCAACATATTCTTCAATAAAGCTAGCACATCTTGTCGAGAAACAAGTCACATCCGAAAATTGCAGACCTGTCTTAGTTCTCGCCAATTTCCCACATTATGACCTCCTCGCCTTCAAAGCGCCGTCACTTTCAGCTCATCGACGTTGTACAATGTTTATGACAATCTAGCTTACACTTTTATGCTTGTACTGATTGACTATACAAATGTAAATAGTTAGTTAATGACTCAGTATATGTGTGCACTATCGTATTCATGACAGTATGTATTGTTAGGTTCGAGGATGAATTTAGTGACATTTACAGATATAAGTTGGCAATAATGCCTGTGGGCCCATCCAACTGGCCTGAACAAGTGTCTTCATCCCCATGGTACAGCACAGCAGCTTACTGAGCTTATCACGATATTAAGTCTTGGTAATTTCTGCCTATGGCCTGTGCATCTATACTCTTGTGTGAGTGCATTTACAGAATCTCTGAAAGGCATAAAGTGACATATCTTGGTCCACTATTTGAAGAATTTTGTCATACTGTAAAGGCGCTTCAATTTAGCCGAAAGTAACCATACGGTCATTCCGCTGAAATCCCCCGCTTTCAGATCTAACACTTGGCATCTCTGAAGTTGCAATAAAATTTCCTTACGGTTTTCCTGGTAATACATTACAAACATGACATTCACCTCAATCAGACATAAAGTCAGCCGACACATAACGTACCTGTAGTGAGGAAGATTTCGATAAATGAATGGAAGCTAGCATCTGTTTCTACCGTTCCTCGTAGCTTAATCTGTTGTTAGCGTTACTGGAACCCCTACCGAACCCCTAATATAATTGCATTTTGCTAAAAGTGTACGCACAAAGCTCACTGCAGACGGCGAGATTTCCTTTCAAAATGTGCTTATAGGTACTGGAGGAAATTTATGTATCCCTAAATATAATGAAAATTTATTGTATTTACGCTCGTCTCCCTCTTGTTTTGAACGAACGTCATGCGCTCTGTCGGCAGGAGCGATAAGTTCTCAAGTAGTTAACACATTACCTTTTGCCTAACTATCGCACGCGTGTATCTTGTTTGTTTGTGGATAAACTTACATGTCACGTCTTCACCAGCGTCTTTGTTTCACCATTCCTACATGGCGTAGAGAGGAGGATCAAGGAGTTATGTAAAAAGAGTGACACAGTGAGAAGATATTATTAGCCACCGTAGGACGCCATAACTGTCCGTGTGTTTATCTCCACTCCCTGCCGACTTGTGTTGTCTGTGCCATCCGACTGTCCCAAGAGTCAGCGACCGTCTCTGGTTTGCCGTGACCTACCCAGGTATCTTGCAGTGACACTAACGGCCCCAGCGTAGCACTTTGCCCCCGCCCACGTCAGCACCCCATGCTGTTAACGCGTTTCCCCGACGCCAGTGAATCATTGTCCCCACAACTAACGTTGCCATGTCCGGCAATCCACGTAAGCAAGGGGAAAACTGTCGCTGGGTGAGTTCAGAGGAGACGGGGGAGGCAGGTGCCTCAGGCACATCAGCGATAGAGAGATTAGCAGCCATGAAGGAGGTCCAACAACAGCTCGTCGCTTAGCAGGCTGACGACGAGCCCCGATAGTTGCAAGAACAACTTCAGCAGTAACAGCTCGCCGCTCAGCAGGTTGCCGACGAGCGCCGAGAGTTGCAACATCAGGTCCCTCAGCAATAATATTAGTTTTAAGACTAATGCAACAGGTGCTGGCCCGCTCCACAGCCGCCGAGCACAGTACGGACACCATCGGGGCTCCGAATCCTGACGCCACGGACGGCAAGCCTGGCCACCAGCCGCGCCAGCCACCACCGCCAGCATCTCACAAGCTCACGTCTAACGCCTCTCTCCACAAATTTAAGTTGTGGAGTCGTGCTTGCTTGGACAACGCAGAACTGCTACAGTTGAAAAGCCACGCCATCGGGGTTAACGAGAATTTCGGCCTGGGTGTGGAAAGGCATCCTCCAGTTCATCAAGGCTTATCTCAAACGTCAGCGCAACGTAGCCTTACATTGAGTGCGTTTCGATAAGCGCCGCCAACATGAGGGGGAGGCCTTCAACGACTTATACATCGCCCTCGGAGAGCTTGTTGACGTCACAGAGTTGAGTGAACACTGCATAAGCACCCGTCAAGTGACTTGCATCACGCCAGGCATCCGGAATCAGGAAACTCGGAAGAAACTCCCGGCCATCAACCCTCCACCTGAACTGTCCGACACCCTGTCCTCATGTCGCAGCGAGGAGTTAGCCTACAACACCGGAGCGGACCTGACAGGTTAGTCAAAGGCTGCTCAAAAGATATTGAAGCGTCGCCAGCGATCGACAACTCCCAAATAAGTCAAAACGCGCCAGCACTGTTATGCCTATAGTGCCGCGGAACATCCTGAAGGATGAGGGAAGCTTTGTTCTACCTGGAGAAAGAAGTGCTCCCATTGTCACAACACGGGACACTGCAAGAAAGTGTGTCGCAAGAAGCTACAGGATCCGCAGAGATCTTATGACAACACACCGACAGGTGAAGCTGCCAGTTACCTGAATCTGAGTGACGTCCACAGGTCCCCTTCCAACAGTCCCGCTCCCAAAGTCAACTTCGGAGTGTCCTTGACGAAACACGTCGAGGGGCTCTGCTTGCATGCTCGACACCGGCGCAGAAGCGATAGCTGCAACAGCTCAGTCTTCGCGAGTCTGACCTCTCCTTTCAGCAGGACGAGAAGGTTCTCGTAGCAGACAGCAGTAAACTGTCACCTGTTGTATCATGGGAGACATGTCCACCGACATAGACGCCTTGCTAGCCTGGTATGACGCCAGAACCCTCATCATCATCCCTGCTAACTACCCTAAGAAGATAAAGTCGCTCCACAACCGATGCCAAGCCGATGTCAACCCTGATGTCCCCAGCGCTGAGCAGATTTCAAAGACGTCCTGGTGGACCCAGAGAAGTTTCGAAGAAGAATACGTCTGCGGATTATGTATCTCCCGCCCATGGAGATCCACCTGCAGGAGTAAGTGCAGCCTTTTGCACTCCACACTTCCAGAGCCATCCCCTTGACCTGGCGAGCAAACACTAAGCGGATGCTAGACAGCATGGTGCAACAAGGGATCATCCAGCCACTAGGTGACGACGTATCGGGGTGGTGTCATCCCATGATGGTCGCACCATAGCAGGAGGGAGGCGTCCGCATCACCGTGGACCTCACCAAGCTGAACAAGCAAGTTTTGCGACTAGCCCACCCAGCCCTAACACCGCGCAACGCCTTCATGGAGGTCGCTCCTGGTTCCAGATGTTTCATCACGATGGACGCGAAACTGGGATACTGGCAGCTTCTGCTAACAGAGGAGGCGCATCCGTTCACCACCTTCATAACTGCGTGGGGGCGTTACAAGTATCTACGTAGTCCTATGGGATTCGTTTCCACAGGGGTCGAATTTTGTAGACGTGGCGCGTCGCACTCGAAGGCGTCAATGACTGTGCCAATATCGTGGACGACTTGCTCGTCTGGAACTCTTCTTACACAGTCCACCTTTATCGTGTCCGAGTTGTCCCTTAACAATGTCGGAAACACGGCATAACCATGAACTGCAGCAAGTTTGTATATGCCAACCAGTCTGCCAAATTCTCAGGGTATGGCATCGCAGCTGAGGGTGTGACTGCAGACCCAGGTAAGGTGAGTGCGATCGCGGATTTCCCCACCCCCACCAACATCACGGACCTCAGGTCATGGGTCTTGTGAACTAGCTAGCAGACCTCACCCCGAGCATAGCACCGGCGGCAGATACCCTCCGCTCCCCTCTCAGCCCCAGGAATGATTTCGCGTGGACCGACCATTACGCATCATTCGAAAGAGTGAAACAAGTCGTAAACTCGGCTCCAGTTCTCTCCCACTTCGATCCCATCCTTCCTGCAGTTCTGCAGACAGACGATGCTTCGTCACTGAAAGGTGTAGGATACGCCCTTTCAGCGTTACGGTGACAAGTGGCGGCTGGTGCAGTGTGGCTCTCGTTTTCTCTGCGACGCGGAGACAAGATATGCCATATTGGAGTTGGAATTCGTGGCCGCTGTGTGTGCCACGAGAAAGTGCTGCCTGTGTCTGCTGGATCTACCGCACTTCGATCTCGTTGATCACAAGCCGCTGGTATCCGTTTTAAACGACTACGCACTGGATACTGTGAACCCACGTCTCCAGCGTCTGAAGAAGACGACGCAGTTTTCCTTCACGACAGTGTGGCGTAAGGGGAAGGAGCATGCAATCCCCGACGTGCTCTCCCGCGCACCCGTGGATAAAGCGACCCCAAAAGAGGCAGACGTCACCTTCTTACGGAGCTGCATGATGGCCAGAGCAGTGGAAGTGTCGTCACAGCCCCCCCCCGTTCCCCCATCACCTCTGTGACCCTGTCATCGACGAGATACGTACAGCTGCTGCCCAGGGTGACACTTAACCTCAGCAACACGACGCCTTTATCGCAGGTTTTCTAAAGGATAGGAAAAAAAAGTATCATCAGCACTACGGGACTTGAGCAAATACGAGACAGCCTGACCACTGACGAAGGTCTTGTTCTCCGTGGCGCCCGGCTCATCATCCTGCACACTTCGCCGCAACGTTCTTTCCCGCCTTCACGACTCTTACCGAAGCATAAAAGCCACAAAACGCCGTGCCCGGCAGACGGTGTGGTGGCCTGGCATCACGAGTGACATCGTGAACACCGTGCAGGCATGTGACGCGTACCAGACCCTCAAGCCATCACAGGTAAAGGTCCCCGTCCCGACCTTTTGAGGACATCACTGCTGACCTGTTCTCCCTCGCAAAAAAAGGTATTTTTGCTGTACGCCGATCGTCTGTGTGGATGGCCTCACGTTGGTGAGTACGGAAGGGACGCCACATCACGCAGTACCATCAAGCTTCTCCGTAGCTTCTTCGTTAGTGTGGGGGTATCTGTCTCCGCTCGAACAGTGGACCTCAGCTCTCCAGCTCTGAATTTCTTGCCTTCCTCAAGCGTTGTGGCGTGACTCACCACGTCTCGTGACCGCATTACTCGCAAGCCAACGGTCATGATGAAGCGTGTGTGAAGCAGGTGAAGTACCTCATCCTCAAACCACCGGTAATGGCTGCCTGGATGATGAAAACTTCGACCGAGGACTGATGGATACACGCAACACCCCAACCCTGACGGCCGGTCACCCTCTCTCGGTAACCCACCGCGTTCATCCATGCCAGCACACTGCCGCTCCCAAGTGGCAAAACGCAGCGGACGAGTGTGATGCACGACAGCTCACACTACAGCAAAAGGCGGAGGAGCACTATAGCAGCACGGCCCGCTCCCTGCCCCCTTTCAAGCTTGGTGAACCTGTCTACATACAAGATTCCGCCACGAAGCGGGGAACAGTCGTAGATATCGATCGCCACCGGGACTACTACATCAAGTTTCCCGTTTCCTGAGACTACATCACATTTCACTCACGCCACCCCAGCAACCTTGCCAGTCACCACTACCGTTCCAAACCCGCCCGCTTCTTCACATGCCAGCGACAATAGTACATTACTCCGTGAGGGAGGTGATCATCAGGTTCGGTCCCTTCCCCCAACACACACGCACATCATACCCAGACGAAGCTGCCGCAGACGTAAGTTTGATGGAACGCCTTGATATCTAAATCTTTTTCTGTTCAGGTATCCCCGGGAGGGAGATGGAGGAAGTCTGTGTTATTTACACTAAGTCTAGTGTATCCCTACATATCATATTAATAATGTAATATATTATGCTCGCCTCCCTCTTGTTTTGAACGAGCGTCATCCGCTCTGGCAGTCGACACACGTCTTCGTGTCTCACTTCAACTCACTTGTGTGTCTTATTTGTTTGCGTATAAACATGTCACGTCTTCACCAGCGTCTTTGTTTCACCATTCCTACAGGCTATACAGAAGTACTTGTTCCCGAGCTTGGTAACTGCCATACACAGACCTGGGACAGTTACAAAATGATCGTTACCGTAACATCCTTACGACATACGTTATGGGAATGATTTGCATATGTGTACCACAACTTGCGGCACCTGCACTATTCTTTAAGAGGTTGCCAGAATAAGTTAGAGATAGACAGATGAAGTAATTATCTCCTCCCATGCTGGCGTAATTTACACTGGGAGGGGTGAGGGGGATCACAGGGAAGTAACCAATCACAACAATGTTGTCACCAGTAGCCAATCATGAATTTAAGCCAATGAAAAAACCCAGAAATGATTGGAGACATTTGACCAATGGCTTATACTCGCTCCACAGGCGTCTCACTACACGTCCAATAGAACCCAAGAAGTTGTTGTCTATCAGTGTCTGTCTGCACCTCTCCCTGTTGAAGCCTGCTTATCTGCTTTAAGCAGCCTTTGCCAATGTCAGCACATATCCTGGAAAATGACTGCTCGTTCTTACCCAGGCTTGACTTTATTGTGCTGACAATTATCTTCATAACAAAAGTGTGGGTTTCTTGGTGAAATAAACATGTGTGTGGGAATTCATGTGACCAAACCATCACTGTTTAAGGAACAACACTAATAGTCTTATTGAAATGACAGAAAGTGGGTTTGAACAATCACAGGCCAGCATCAGTGCTCTCACTATTCAGGCCAAACAAGACAGTCTTTAAGAAGCTTGTGCCAAATCACTAGAGTTTGAGTCCACACTATTGGCGTGGACCGTAGAGACTACCATGGCCTCAGGCACTACCAGAGTACAGCACTTGGTAATCACTGGTCACGCAGGAGCACAGCTGATGGTTATGTCCGTATGGTAGAGTACTCCCTTAGTCCCATCCCACTACTATGCCAACTTTTGAGGTTTCCCTCCTCCATTCGTGGACTGAAAGGCATCATTCTGCTGTGAAATCCTGTAACGTCAGCAAACCCACCAAGGTCTTCTAGCAGTGGCACTCTCTCTTGGACCGGTATTCCTCAGGATCGGTATTGCCGACCCCTTCGAACTGTGAGGCGGTGCTTCTATTACTGGCCATCTGTTCGTCACCACCAACTGCTTGAAATGAGTCTAATACACCTCCCATAACGTGTTCCTGTCAGATCTTACGGTTTATGGGTATACAAGGTGATCCTTCCTCTATTTTCAGCTGTGGCTGGATCCTGACGAAGATTTAGATACACCAAGGACCACACCATGAAAAGGTCTTCCATTGGCCTCGATTTTCCTGTGGTTTTACATTATGCAATTCCTCTTATTTGATGAATCCCCATCACATGTTCAACATTACAGGAATCAACGAAGTTTGCGTAATGAATATAACATCCACGAGAAATGTATAACCACGTATGAACACTCATTCATACTGGGTGTAGTCATACATTCTGTAGGAGTCTTAACATATAACTTAAGATAAATATAATTCTGCGGTGTTAAATGGGTGTGTATATTGAATGAGCATTGTTTTGTGCATAGGATAATTACATGTTATAGTGGGTTTAATAACATCAGCCTGTAGGATTTTTTTAATGAAGCATTCCATCTATTGCATCTGAATAATTAAGACTAAAAAAACAAGTAGTGTGCATGTTAGCATTCGGCAAGAAACCAGTTAGGTGTTATTTAAAGACATCCTGCACAAAGGTTGCTACATAACCTCATCATTAATGTTATCTAATGTATTTCATTGTACAAACGTCTTTGTTTCGCTGCTTCAAACTGGTATTTGAGGTAGGCCAGACGCACCACACTTCACTTTCCTTTTCTTTCACACCACCCTCACCTTGCCCAAGGGGATTCCACCTCTGGCAGTTAGATCATCATCAAGTTATAGATATTCTCATTCATCGTTAGCCTTTGATAAAAGCTATTATTTGCTTCCAACTCGGGTTAAGGTAACACAATGTATGAATGGCGTCAAAGGATAATTAGGGTGGTCTTACGGACTGAGATCAGAGAACGCCTGTGTTTGCCCACGTTTGGCTTCGAACTCACGGCACGGAAAGGAGTGTATGACGCAACAATGTTTTGTTGTTTGTTTACGGAAGCCGAAGTTAGCACCGCGTACAGTGAGCCATTGCGGAGACTAGCCACGATCCCGTCATGATGTGCAAAATTTCGGAGAATGAAGACTTGGAAGTAGCTTGAAATGAAAGCTTCGAAGTAACGAGTCGATCCTCCCAAGGTTCACAACTCTCGGAAAGAGAGGACTGACAAGTGACAACGCTGACTGCCCCGGCTGGAAGTAGAGGCGGCTATACATAGTCAAAGTGGTAATAGATATACAGTAAGTTTTACAGGTTAAATATTACTGTTTATACATTATGTGTTTAGGTCTTGGTAATGCGAGGTGGAAGTGTACTGCCAAACTGCCGTGTTCGCTGCCGGTATTGGTGGGAGACGGTAGGCAGGGTGCTTTACGGGTGTTGTTAAGCAGCCTTGAGAGGTAGGCATAAGCTAGTTATGGTGAAGTATGTGTTGTGGGTAGCTTACCGACCATATCCTTACCCATATACTTGCTATTCTTATACTCGACCAGGGCCGGACTAAGGTTCTGATGGGCCTGAAGCTGATTAAACCAGATGTGCCTATAGTTAAGTATGTTCAAGATGGTGGATGGGTCATAGAAAAAGACACTGTGGGTGTTTTTCCATAGCGGTGGAATAAGTTGCAAGCCTATTGTTCCATCGCACGTCTTTCACACACACACACACACACACACACACACACACACACACAAAATGACAAATAGCATTTACTGCTGGGTTGTCTCAGGGCCGATGAGAGAGGATCGCTGGCCCGGGATCGATCGAGGAGCAAGGGCCTGAGCATTTATTTTTCAAATCCCACTTCTATTTCAAATCTGAACTTCAATCATCACTTCGACATCAATACTTAGTACACTGTACTCATTTTGCTTTGCCTGTGAGTTCGTTCCTTCCTAATCTCGTTTTTTTAATGTAAGATTTGAAATTCGGAAAAAAGTAGGACCGGCCCTAGCGACCATTGCCGGACGGGGGCCCCTGTTTCAGCAGGGAGGGGGCGGAGATGGTGTTTGCCTCGGAGCTCGTGTAGGCTGGGACGCCCTTGGGTGGTGACTGCAAATTGTAATGTATTACCCTCGCAACGCCAATAAGCAATACTCTCCTGCGGTCCAGGTTTTCCTTTCTTACTGTCTAGTCATTGTCTGTTTGGGTGGCCTTATATTCTTTCCTACATACATTTGATGGGTATGTGTTCTTTGATGGACCTGAAGCTTGAGCCTCATCCACTCTATGGTTGATCCACCTCTACTTGCCAGCAGTCAGCATTCCTCCCTCTCATATCTCATGTGCAATTCTGATGACAGACAGTATCAAACCCGCTTGGTAACGATCACTGTGAAGCCCGTCAACTTCCTTTTGTCAGACCAAGTTTGGAGTCTGTCCTGGTGCCCCTGTAAACTGATGCCGTCGTCGCCATTCCTTATTTACCTCATATTGACGGCATCATCCGCAAAAATGGTTAGTTAAGAGACCAGTACATCGGGCAAGTCATTTACATACTCCAAGAGTAGCAGCAGTATGAACAAGGCAAGCCCTGAAACACGCCACTTGTTACCTCTACGCTCTTTCGAGTATGCTCCTCTCGTTTGCGTCCTGTTCTCTTCCGCTAAGGTAATATTTAACCCTGTGAAGGTGTCTACCCTTTATTCCTCCCTGCACCTCTAGGAACAGTCTAACCATCCACCTTTGATATAAGACGGAATTCACCCTCTCATAGAGGTCTAGAAGGTTCTTAATGCCATAACCGCGTGTTAGTGATAGGCTAAAGTTAACTTTAAACTAAATTATCTCTTAGGGAGTGGGACTCTGTTTCCTCTTAGGGGACGATTGATTTGAAGGTACACACCAAATCTCAGCACCTGAAAATGACTCGGTATTTCCAACAACCAAAGCGAAAATTTTATATCACCGGAGCTCAAGAAAGTGTTCAAATAGATTTTGATTTGTAAATTAAATACCGGTCTCTACCTTTAAAGGATAAAAAAAAAAAATGGCTTTCGTGTAATTGTGCAGCATACAGCGTTCAAAAAAGTACCGATGTGTTTCTGTTCCATATAAATTACAATGAATCATATCCGTATTTGGCACCTCTCTGAGGCGTCAGATTTGGGTATGATTCAGTGCTGCAGTAATGCTATATAGAGTTAAGAATAGGAAGAAGTCAAAGAAGAGACATTCACAAATACTGAAAAAAAATCTGTAGCAAAGTAAAGGTCACATGATGTTTACAACAAATTTTGTTGTGTATATATGTATATATTCATAACTATTGTTTGAAAAAGCTTGTGTCAAATCATTATATTGCTAATGAAAGTAAAGAGAAATTTTATCTTCGAACGCGTGATTATAAACAAACATCAGCTGTTCGACGAGTTCCCGACCGCAGTGACTACGTCTCTTGCTGTAAACAAAAAGGTAGACACTGATTCTGTCATAGACCTAATTTCGGACTTTCCTTGATTGGTGTGAATCTTTCATACATGAACTTCTAAAACTGTAACATTAAGATTGTATTTGAACTATATATAGTAACTTACGTCGATTGAGTCTATAGTGAGCAAAAAGCCAATGAATATTTGTCTTGTGAGGGACTACTACTTACTTGTAGAATCTTAGTGATTATTTTGTAAATTAGTAGTTTAATAACTCATTGAAACTAGCTTTAGATATCGAGTAGTTTTGTTTCACAATCCTGGTGTTGTGTCTGAAGAATAGAACGAATTGGGAGTGACTGAGCTTTATAGTTTAATTTGCAGATTTGTAAGGTTATTGTGCTGAGGATCATTAATATGGGAGATATGGGTTTAAAGAGAAAGTGCCTAAAAGTCTGCCAAATAATCTAGCAGAATCAGTAAAACGATTGGTTAACTTTATGCAGTCGAGATGTATTTCAATATTTCATGTTCTCGCCTAATTATACCATTTTTATCTGAGTATTTCACTAATTGTGAACAGATGTCAGCAAACACACAACTGACTGAGGTGCCATTTTACCAACTTTTACATTAATTAATCCCACATTTTATCATGGCATATGTACGCTCTTCACTGTTACCTCCAAGTATTACACAGGTATTGCAGAGCAAAGTCGCTCTATCTTCAAAGTTATTTTTAATACATGACTAAACTGATAGTTTACCATTTTTCATTCATGCAGATATTTTGAACATGAGAAAGACCTATTACTATCTGTAGTCATTTTTTTGGTCCCCTGTGGTGAGACAACTGGTGAGGTGTATAGGTCTGCCTTAGCATTGAGAATATAGGAAAATCTCTGGTGTTAGAAGCTTAGGTTGTGATAACTTTTTTCAAATGTGTCACTGTGCCTAACCTGGTTAGGTTTACTTTTGTCCTACTAACTTATTGACTTTAGAATTGATAAGTTGATGTTGGTAAGAGCGATGGATGTCAGGAATATCAGGGAAAATCTGAAGTGATTAGAATGAAGCTTGGTGAAAAAGCTTCTCACCATCAACAGAACCCTTGAAAGCCTCACCTAAATTTCCTCAGCAGCTGAGACTTAGAAATGCAGCATTGCTGTGGGTTGATTTGTTGTTGGACTGCATGGAATGACTCCTTGTAAGAAGACTGGGTAGTGGAGCCACCACCTGTCATGTTATCTTTTTTCTTTTTTTTTTTAAGTTGGTGGCTCCAGTCACAAACAAAAGTCCACAACAAGGCTGGGCCTTAATTGAAATGGAAAGGGGTTAATGACAGAAAAGAAGAGACAAGGAAAAGTAGAAAAAAATTTTGGAAGAATTGAAAAACCTGTCTCTGAAAAAGTGCCAGGTCATAGTTACTGGGAAAGACATGAAAGTAGAGATATCCAAAGCTTCAAGGTGTAGGGAAAGAAACAGTAACAGCCACACAGTAATCATGTGACACAGGAGCTTGCCGAGTATTGCATGGTTTAGCTAGGGATGGGGGCATACAAGCAGCCAGCTCTTGGGAGCAAAAGCAAAATAATACATACAGAAGAGGGAAAGTAAACCAACATTGTGGCATAGGGTAAGTGAGTCAAGTTTTGAAGTTGGCTTGGGAGAGTTGATAAGTCAGACCACTTTTGACTCGACTTGGTCAGGTAAGGTTGCAGAGCTAGAACCACCCTAGATGTGAGAGTAGAACTCCACACAAGCTTGAATCAATACTCTGTATAGATTAAGCAACTATCTGAAAGAAAAAAATATGACATCCAACAGGACTCATTTTCCTAGAGGCAGATTTAACTATTTTCATAATGCAGGGTTTCTAAGATAGTGTGGATGTTACAGTAATACCAAGTATGTTCATTAAGTCAAGATGTGGAATTACAGTATCATCGAAAGGGACAGCATAGTTGTTAGAAATTTCCGATGGATAGACAGGCAGAAACCTGATATTGAATGCATTACTATTAACCAGATTTCATCAACCCTACTGAGTTATCCTGTCCAAGTCTGAGTTTATTGAGGAAGTTGTGTTGAGACAAGATGCAGGTTGATTGAGAGAAGGAGCAAAAGTACTGGTTGTGGAGGAATGCAGTGTTGAATCACCTGTGTATAAGTGTATTTGGTTATTTGTAGAATAAAGGAAATTGTTGATATAAAGGAAAAAATTGTAGGAGACGGACAGAACCTTGGGGGACATCGCTGTTGTTAGAGGAAGGGGAGTGGCTGATCCCTCAACAAACAGGGAGATAGATAGGACAGAGAGGGAGCTAGGTATGAGGGAGGGGAGCTCAGAGATAAGACCCCAGTGTGACACTTTGTTAAAAGCTTTGGGTATATAAAGGGCGACTACATAGGATTCCCCAAAATCTCTTTGGGTGATGATCAGACATTAGTAAGATAAGAAAGAATATCACTAGTGGATCTTGCTTTCTGGAAGCCATGCTGCTGATCAAAGTGAAAATTAGATATATCTGAGGAAATGGGGGTTGTTAAGGGATTCAAAGACTGGAAATAGTAGATGTCAAAATAACAAAATGATAGTTGGAGGGGTTAGAAATGCCACCCTTCTCTGGAGTGGAATGTATTAATGCCTGCTTCCAAGAAGTAGGAATAATTCTAGTTTTAAATAGAAATTGATTTTACGAGCAAGCACAGGTGCAAGTTCAAAGGTGCACTCTTTCAGTATGTGGGGATAGATACCATTAGGTCCATAAGCTTTGCTTGTGTTTAGAGAAACATATGATTTTCAGATAGTTCAAAAGATTACAGAAAGGGACATAGGATTAGTAAGAGGGACTTCAGGGGGTGAAGGAATGTTAGTCATCCAAAGAAGCATTTTCATGAGTTTACATGAGACAGACATACAACAGGAGGCCTGATTGGCTCATGACTGAGTTGTCTGGTAAAAAAAAAAGTTTAACTTGAGAAGAAAATGTGATTCCACTCAGCAGTTTTTTAAGGTATCACCTACTCCTCGCTGCTGCACATTAGCCTTCTAGTGTCCCCATTACCACTGTCATATTTAGTTTATTCCTGGAGTTTTTTCTCAGAGTTTACCGAAATATATGGAGTATTTGTCTGAACAACTTTTGAAGGTATTTATAATCTTAGCATTCACTACGTCTGACTGAAACTTATTCCAGTGCTTAACACACCTATTAGAAAAGAAGTTTTTCCCCATGTCCATACTACATCTTTTAGCTTTGAGTTTTATTCCATTTGTCCTGTTAACCATATTTTCTTGTATTTCAAAAAGATGTTTGTGATTTGCTTTATTGAACTTGTTCAGAATTTTAGATTAAGTGGCCATGAAGTCTACATTTTTAAGGAATAAGAGATCCATTTGTTTTAGCCTCACTTCGTATGCCAGATTTCTAAGGGATAGGATCAATTATGTTGTGCATCTTTGTACTTGCTCTAATTTTTCGTTATCTTATAGTACAGACCAAAACTGGGCTGCATATTCAGGGTGTGGTCTTACTAGAGAATTTTAATGTGTGAGAGTTGTTTCTGCTGTTTTGTAATTTGGTAGCCTTTTTTACTTGCTGCTTGACACTGTTTATTGTACTTCAGATTGTTGCAAATGATAAATAACTCCTAGGTCCTTTTCTTCATTTACTTTAGTTAGGGAGTTTCTGAATAATTTGTAATTGTAATTTATATTCTTGTCTCCAAGGTGCATAACTTTAAACTTGTCTACATTACACTTCATTTGCCATCTGTCTGACCACTCTGCCAGTAAATTAAGATCTCTGAATCATTTTGCAGTCCCACCTGTTTAATGCTTTAGTTTAGTATCGTCTGTAAATTTGGAGATCTTAGATATGAGACCGAGTTCTAGGTCATTAATGTACATTATGAAAAGAATTGGGCCTAGGACTGACCCCTGTAGCACACCACTTGTTTAAGGCTTCGCTGTTTAATATTACACTCTGCTTTCTTCCAATAAGCCAGTCTCTGATCCATGTACAGAGTTCTTCATTGATTCCTTGTGCTTTGAGTTTATGTAAGAGTCTTTTATGAGGTATTTTATTGGAAACCTTTTGGGAATCTAAATATACTACATCAGATGGTAGTTTTTCATCCCAGCTCTGATAAAACACATTAAAAGATTCCAGCAAATTTGTCAGGCAGGATCTTTTATTGCGAAAACCATTTTGGTTGTCCAATATAATTTTGTGACCTAGAAAAGTGACATTTTTATCCCTTATTATTTTCCATCATTTTACATAACACTGATGTAAGGCTAATTGGGCAGTAGTTCGTCACAATTTTTTTTTTTTATATGTAGGAGTATCATTTGTTGAATATTTTTATGGGGCATATCAGCTGTCTCCTGACCTCTTTTAAAAATCTTGGAGCTAAGTTATCTGGGCCATTAGGATTTAATAGGTCCAGGTATTTACGTACTTCAGACCTCTTTATTTCTCAAAGCTTCAACTCTTCTTCATCAGATCCTTAAAACATTTTCATTGATTGCAGTATTCGAGATGTTTCTTCAATTGTGAATACAGAGTTAAAGGGATAACTTAGTATGGTAATCATTTCCTTGTCGTCAGTAGTCAGTGTGTCATGTTCATTTCATATTGTCCAATTCTTTCTCTCACTGTCTTCCTTTGTCTTATATATTTGAAGAATTCCTTAGGATTATTCTTAACTTTCAAAGAAATTCTTTTCTCTTCCTTGCATTTACTCTGTCTTATAATTCTCTTGCACCCTTTTTGGATTTTGATTGATTCCTGGTGATTTTCATTGGTTCCCCTTGATTTGATTTTCTTATGTTTTTTCTTTGGTAAAATTAGACCTTTTCTCATTCATCCATGATTGTTATGAAATTTTGCAAGTTCTCTTCATAATTCGTGGAATATATTTATTTTCAATCTCAAGTAAGTGTTTTTAGAATTACTCCTTATTTCCTCTACTGTGTGGAAGTCAAGAAGTTTTGTCCAATTGGTACTGCGAATTTCGTGTCTAATGTTTTCAAAATTTGCATTCCTTTGATATGGGATCTAGAGTTTCATTTATTTCTTAATATAAATTTATCTCTAATGTAATCAAACTGTGATTGCTGTTTGACAAATTCTTGTCTACTTCGCAAGAGTTGATTAAGTTTGTGTCACTTGTGAGGACAAGATCAAGAATACTTTTACCCCTAGTTGGTTTTTTGATTGACTTCTAGAAAAGCATCTTCAG
Source organism: Panulirus ornatus (assembly GCF_036320965.1). Lineage (NCBI taxonomy): Eukaryota > Metazoa > Arthropoda > Malacostraca > Decapoda > Palinuridae > Panulirus > Panulirus ornatus. The sequence goes on along the minus strand of NC_092224.1, from coordinate 9,455,152 downwards.
TCAGTTCTGTTTGTGGAGAAATAAGAACCAAAGCTAGAGACAGCAATAATATCAGAATAGAACGGTGAAGGAAAGGTATAGAGATATAAGTTGTTTGCAATACCCTTTAGCTAAAGACCAGAAAAACCTATCACTGGGTGAGGAGAGGTTATTGCTTTTCCTTTGAAAAAGGAGCATTTGCCTCATGGATAACATACTTGCAATTATTACGGGTAGTGATAAATGCCAATGGGTGTCAGAGGAAGGAGAGTTTTTCCAAGCCCAGTATGCCTCATCGCTGTGACAGTATCATGACCAACGAGACATCTCTTTTCTCTTCACCAAACCACTCTCCCTGACTTGTTCACTTCACATGCCACCTCAACTGAAACACTCTACATCTGCCGCTCTATATCAAACACATTTAACAATCCCTCAAAATACTCACTCCTTCTCCTCTTCACTTCATCATTACTTGTTATCTCTTCCCCTTTTACCCCCTTCACCAGTGTTCCCATTTATTATCTTGTCTTTTGCACATTATTTTCCTCCTTCCAAAGCATCTTTTTATTGTCCCTAAAGTTTAATAATGCTCTCACCCCAACACTCATTTGCCCTCTCTTTCAACTTTTACTTCATCTTCTTGACCACCTGCTGCTTTCTCTTATATATCTTTCAATCATTTCCACTCCTTCCTTGTAAATACTGCCCAAACATCTCTCTTTTCTCTTTCACTAGCAACTTCTTCATCCCACCACTCACTACCCCTTCTAATCTGCCCACCTCCCACCTTTCGCGTGTCACATGCATCTCTTGCACATGCCATCACTGCTTCTATAAATGTCTCGCATTCCTCATTCACTCCCCTCTCTTCATTTGCTCTTACCTTTTGCCATTCTACACTCAAACTCTGCAGGTATTTCTTGTCACAAGTTTCCTTTCCAAGCTCACTTACTCTCATCTTTTTCTACTGTCTGACATTGTTTCCTCTTTTTCAAAATCCTGTACAAATCTTGACCCTCACCCACCAGCTGCCCTTAGCACATACTCATCCAAAAGTCTCTCTTTTACAAGCCTATCAATTGATATGTAATTTGATAATGCCCATTGACCATCTTTCCTTTTCACATACATATGCTTGTGGATATATCTCATTTTAAACCAGGTATTTCCAGTCACTTCCTCCTTTTGATTTTGCAACTCCCTTACTTTACACATTAACATTACCACTATTTCATCCACCTCTTTCCTTTTTCATCTCCTTCCAATACAGTTTCTTATTCCCCTTAAACTTTTCTCTCAACTATCTTCAAAAATCTTCGTCTACTCTTTCTTTGCTTTCCCTTTTTCCTTAACATTTTGCTTACACTTCTAATGGGAAAAGTTTTGAATTCCAGTGCCTCAAGGGGATACTCTGGTTTTCTGGAGTACCCAACTCTCCCGCTGCCTTCTCATTATGGCCTTTATATTACACCACTGAGGATGGAACAGAATCAGGTGTTGCCCAACTCCATCAGGAAAATAGAAAATAGTAGGTTTTTTTTTTTTTTTTTTTTTTTTTTTTTTTTACAAACACTTGAGGTGGGCTGGGTTTTCAGTTTTTCGAACAATTCAAGAGCCCACTGCCTCTGGGATACACTGCGCTAAAGTTCCCTGCCAGTGGCCTGTCAAAGGTGAGGCACAAAAGGCTAAGAAGTGGCACTAGAGTCCATCAGTTATGTCAAGGAGTAAAAGGGATGAGAGATTGAGGGTGATGGCTCCAAATGTAAATGGGGTGTCTGTTGAGAGTAAAAGGAGGGAGCTTGTGGAGTAATTTAAAAGTTATAGTTCGGATGTGCTGAAATTGGGGAAACCCATATCCTTGGCTAGAGTGTATGAAGTGAAACTGGAAATAATGAATGCAAGTTGTGGAAGGGCATGGAAGGAGTTGTATGGACAAGAATGAATGAAAATTATCAGGGATGAGAGAAAGAAGGTTGTGCAATTGTACTATCATTGAGACTATGGGAGGTTGTTACAGAGCATTGATGGAATGGATCAAGAGTAGTGTGGGTGAAAGAAAAGACTGGAATTGTGAAGTATTTATTAGTATGTGTATATGTATCTGTGAATATGAAGACTGTGTGAGATAAGGATGAAATGATGCTTTTGTGGAGAAATTTTGATGACTGTATAAATGGTTTTGCAAAGAAAAGTGGTTGTAATGGGTGATATGAATGCATGGGTGGGATGTGATGAAATTGGCAAGATGGTTGGCAAATGGGGGGTGCTTGGAGTAAATAAGTATGGAAGTTATCTTGTGGATGTCTTTGCTGAGAAGGGTTTGATACTTGCTAGAACCTTTTGTCTGTACAAGATGATCCACAGGTATACACACGAGAAATGAGAGAAGAGAAGAGCAAAAGTGTTTGATTAACTATGTGGCAGAGGCTGAAAGGCTGAGAAAGGTCATGCTGGATGCTAGAATTATGAGAAGATTCTTTGGAGAGACTGACCATTTTGCATTCCATGTGGACGTGAGGAAGTATTGTGTTAGGAAGAATGGAAAAGTAAGTGTTGGCAAGTAAGAATTCTTAGATGAATCAGAAAGAATGAAAGCAGTATGAAATGTAGATGGCTGAAAATTTAGAATCAGAAAGAATGCAGGCAGTATGAAATATGGGTGACTGAAAATTTAGATGAAAATGTTGTAAATATAGGGATGCAGTCATGTGTGAATGAGGTGTTTAAAATGTTTAAAGGTGAACTCCTGAAGGTTGAGGAATTAGAACTTTGATTCAAGGTTGTGAGGTATAAGAATAAAAGTAAAAAATGCATGGTGGATGGATCAGGAGAGCAAAGAAAGAGTAGATGAAGATTTTGGAAAATGTTGAGTGAAATATTTTAGGAATATAAGAAATTGTACTGGAAGGTATTGAAAGGGAAAGAGGTGGATGTTAGAGTGAAAATGTTAATGTGAGATGCAACAATGAAAGTGGAAATGCATGGTGGATGGATGAGGAGAGCAAAGAAAGAGTAGATGAATATTTTGGAAAAATGATGAGTGAAATATTTTGGGAATATAAATGTACCAAATTGTACTGGAAGGAACTGAAAGTGAAAGAGGTGGATGTTAGAGTGAAAATGTTAATGTGAGATGCAACAGTGAAAATGCTAATGTGAGAAGTACGAAAGTGGAGTTACTGAATCAAAAGGATGAGGTGAAAGGAAGATAGAAAGAGTATTTTGACGAACTGATGAGTTTGGGAAGTTAGGCAACAGGTGTTACATACAAGGGTATGGAGAATGGAAGGAAAAGGATACACGTGCTAGGGCCCACATCAAGAAAGGAGGTAAAAGAGGGTGATAATAAAGTTAAAGGTAAGAAAGGCTTCTGGCATGGCTAGTACTATGGCTGAAATGTTGAAGTACGGAGAAGAAAGTTGTGATACAGTGGATGCATTTGATAAGTAATTTAGCATAGAAACAGATGGTTGTGTGTGAGCATTGGTGAAAGCTATTATTATTTCTTTATGTAGCAATTACAGGCAAACAAGTCTTCTTAGTATACCACGAAAAGTGTATAAAAGATTGTCGACCGTTAAAGTGATGGAAGTGACTGAATGCAGAATAAGCGAGAAGCAAGGAGTTTAAGGAAAGGTAGGGGGTTTGTGGATCAGATCATTTTGATGAAAATAACTTTTTCGTTTTGGTAGCTAACATCGCAGTGGCAGCTAAGGCTCTAATCAAGGTCATCACTTTAAGACTATATATATATATTTATTTATTTTATTTTGCTTTGTCGCTGTCTCCCGCGTTTGCGAAGTAGTGTAAGGAAACAGACGAAAGAAATGGCCCAACCCACCCCCATACACATGTATATACATACACGTCCACACACGCAAATATACATACCTATACATCTCAATGTACACATATATATACACACACAGACACATACATATATACCCATGCGCCTAATTCACACTGCCTGCCTTTATTCATTCCCATCGCCACCCCGCCACACATGGAATACCATCCCCCTCCCCCCTCATGTGTGCGAGGTAGCACTAGGAAAAGACAACAAAGGCCCCATTCGTTCACACTCAGTCTCTAGCTGTCATGCAATAATGCCCGAAACCACAGCTCCCTTTCCACATCCAGGCCCCACACAACTTTCCATGGTTTACCCCAGACGCTTCACATGCCCTGATTCAATCCACTGACAGCACGTCAACCCCGGTATACCACATCGATCCAATTCACTCTATTCCTTGCCCACCTTTCACCCTCCTGCATGTTCAGGCCCTGATCACTCAAAATCTTTTTCACTCCATCTTTCCACCTCCAATTTGGTCTCCCACTTCCCCTCGTTCCCTCCACCTCCGACACATATATCCTCTTGGTCAATCTTTCCTCACTCATTCTCTCCATGTGCCCAAACCATTTCAAAACACCCTCTTCTGCTCTCTCAACCACGCTCTTTTTATGTCCACACATCTCTCTTACCCTTACATTACTTACTCGATCAAACCACCTCACACCACACATTCTCCTCAAACATCTCATTTCCAGCACATCCATCCTCCTGCGCACAACTCTATCCATAGCCCACGCCTCGCAACCATACAACATTGTTGGAACCACTATTCCTTCAAACATACCCATTTTTGCTTTCCGAGATAATGTTCTCGACTTCCACACATTCTTCAAGGCTCCCAGGATTTTTGCCCCCTCCCCCACCCTTTGATTCACTTCCGCTTCCATGGTTCCATCTGCTGACAGATCCACTCCCAGATATGTAAAACACTTTACTTCCTTCAGTTTTTCTCCATTCAAACTTACCTCCCAATTGACTTGACCCTCAACCCTACTGTACCTAATAACCTTGCTCTTATTCACATTTACTCTTAACTTTCTTCTTTCACACACTTTACCAAACTCAGTCACCAGCTTCTGCAGTTTTTCACATGAATCAGCCACCAGTGCTGTATCATCAGCGAACAACAACTGACTCACTTCCTAAGCTCTCTCATCCCCAACAGACTTCATACTTGCCCCTCTTTCCAAAACTCTTGCATTCACCTCCCTAACAACCCCATCCATAAACAAATTAAACAACCGTGGAGACATCACACACCCCTGCCGCAAACCTACATTCACTGAGAACCAATCACTTTCCTCTCTTCCTACACGTACACATGCCTTACATCCTCGATAAAAACTTTTCACTGCTTCTGACAACTTGCCTCCCAGACCATATATTGTTAATACCTTCCACAGAGCATCTCTATCAACTCTATCATTTGCCTTCTCCAGATCCATAAATGCTACATACAAATCCATTTGCTTTTCTAAGTATTTCTCACATACATTCTTCAAAGCAAACACCTGATCCACACATCCTCTACCACTTCTGAAACCACACTGCTCTTCCCCAATCTGATGCTCTGTACATGCCTTCACCCTCTCAATCAATACCCTCCCATATAATTTACCAGGAATACTCAACAAACTTATACCTCTGTAATTTGAGCACTCACTCTTATCCCCTTTGCCTTTGTACAATGGCACTATGCACGCATTCCGCCAATCCTCAAGCACCTCACCATGAGTCATACATACATTAAATAACCTTACCAACCAGTCAATAATACAGTCACCCCCTTTTTTAATAAATTCCCCTGCAATACCATCCAATATATATGTATATGTATACTTTTTTTTTTATTTTGCTTTGTCGCTGTCTCCCGTGTTTGCAAGGTAGCGCAAGGAAACAGACGAAAGAAATGGCCCAACCCACCCCCATACACGTGTATATACATACACGTCCACACACGCAAATATACATACCTATACATCTCAATGTACACATATATATATATACACACACAGACAAATACATATATACCCATGCACACAATTCACTCTGTCTGCCTTTATTCATTCCCATCACCACCTCGCCACACATGGAATACCATCCCCCTTCCCCCTCATGTGTGCGAGGTAGCGCTAGGAAAAGACAACAAAGGCCCCATTCGTTCACACTCAGTCTCTAGCTGTCATGCAATAATGCCCGAAACCACAGCTCCCTTTCCACATCCAGGCCCCACACAACTTTCCATGGTTTACCCCATACGCTTCACATGCCCTGATTCAATCCACTGACAGCACGTCGACCCCGGTATACCACATCGATCCAATTCACTCTATTCCTTGCCCGCCTTTCACCCTCCTGCATGTTCAGGCCCCGATCACTCAAAATCTTTTTCACTCCATCTTTCCACCTCCAATTTGGTCTCCCACTTCTCCTCGTTCCCTCCACCTCCGACATATATATCCTCTTGGTCAATCTTTCCTCACACATTCTCTCCATGTGCCCAAACCATTTCAAAACACCCTCTTCTGCTCTTCAACCTCGCTATTTTTATTTCCACACATCTCTCTTACCCTTACATTACTTACTCGATCAAACCACCTCACACCACATATTATCCTCAAACATCTCACTTCCAGCACATCCACCCTCCTATGCACAAGTCTATCCATAGCCCACGCCTCACAGCCATCCAACATTGTTGGAACCACTATTCCTTCAAACATACCCATTTTTGCTTTCGGAGATAATGTTCTCAACTTCAACACATTCTTCAAGGCTCCCAGGATTTTCGCCCACTCCCCCACCCTATGATTCACTTCCACTTCCATGGTTCCATCCACTGCCAGATTCACTCCCAGATATGTAAAACACCTTACTTCCTCCAGTTTTTCTCCATTCAAACTTACCTCCCATTTGACTTGACCCTCAACCCTACTGTACCTTGCTCTTATTCACATTTACTCTAAACTTTCCTCTTTCACACACTATATCAAACTCAGTCACCAGCTTCTGCAGTTTCTCACATGAATCAGCCACCAGCGCTGTATCATCAGCGAACAACAACTGACTCACTTTCCAAGCTCTGTCATCCACAACAGACTGCATACTTGCCCCTCTTTCCAAAACTCTTGCATTCACCTCCCTAACAACCCCATCCATAAACAAATTAAACAACCATGGAGACACCACACACCCCTGCCGCAAACCTACATTCACTGAGAACCAACCACTTTCCTCTCTTCCTACACGTACACATGCCTTACATCCTCGATAAAACTTTTCACTGCTTCTAACAACTTGCCTCCCACACCATATATATATATATATATATATATATATATATATATATATATATATATATATATATATATATATATATTGTTTTATTCTGCTTTGTCGCTGTCTCCCCCAGTAGCAAGGTAGTGCTAGGAAAAAGACAAAAGAATGGCCCAACACACCCAAATACACATGTATATACATACATGTAAACACACGCACATATACATAAATATACATTTCAACATATGCATATATATACATTTTCTTATTATTATTATTAAACTTTGTCACTGTCTCCCACGTTAGCGAGGTAGCGCAAGGAAACAGACAAAAGAATGACCCAATCCACCCACATACACGTGTATATACATACACGTCCACAAACGCAAATATGCATACCTATACATCTCAACATATACATATATATACACACACAGACATATACATATATACACATGTACATAATTCATACTGTCTGCCTTTATTCATTCCCATCGCCACCCCAACACACATGAAATAACAACCCCCTCCCCCTGCATGTGCGTGAGGTAGCGCTAGGAAAAGACAACAAAGGCCACATTCATTCACACTGTCTCTAGCTGTCATGTAATAATGCACTGAAACCACAGCTCCCTTTCCACATCCAGGCCCCACAGAACTTTCCATGGTTTACCCCAGACACTTCACATGCCCTGGTTCAATCCATTGACAGCACGTCGACCCCGGTATACCACATCGTTCCAATTCACTCTATTACTTCCATGCCTTTCACCCTCCTGCATGTTAAGGCCCCGATCACTCAAAATCTTTTTCACTCCTTTCCACCTCCAATTTGGTCTCCCACTTCTCCTCGTTCCCTCCACCTCTGACACATATATCCTCTTGGTCAATCTCTCCTCACTCATTCTCTCCATGTGACCAAACCATTTCTAAACACCCTCTTCTGCTCTCTCAACCACACTCTTTTTAGTACCACATATCTCTCTTACCCTATTATTACTTAATCAAACCACCTCACAAAACATATTGTCCTCAAACATCTCATTTCCAGCACATCCACCCTCCTCTGCACAACTCTGTCTATAGCCCACGCCTAGCAACCATATAACATTGTTGGATCCACTATTCCTTCAAACATACCTATTTTTGCTTTCTGAGATAATGTTCTTGACTTCCACACATTCTTCAAGGCTCCCAGAATTTTCGCCCCCTCCCCCACTCTATGATTTACTTCCACTTCCATGGTCCCATCCGCTGCCAAATCCACTCCCAGATATCTAAAACACTTCACTTCCTCTAGTTTTTCTCCATTCAAACTTACCTCCCAATTGACTTGTCCCTCAACCCTATTGTACCTGATAACCTTGCTCTTATTCACATTTACTGTCAGCTTTCTTCTTTCACACACTTTACCAAACTCAGTCACTAGGTTCTGCAGTTTCTCACACGAATCAGCCACCAGCACTGTATCATCAGCGAACAACAACTGACTCACTTCCTAAGCTCTCTCATCCACAACAGACTGCATACTTGCCCCTCTTTCCAAAACTCTTGCATTCACCTCCCTAACAACCCCATCCATAAACAAATTAAACAACCATGGAGACACCACACACCCCTGCCGCAAACCTACATTCACTGAGAACCAACCACTTTCCTCTCTTCCTACACGTACACATGCCTTACATCCTCGATAAAACTTTTCACTGCTTCTAACAACTTGCCTCCCACACCATATATATATATATATATATATATATATATATATATTGTTTTATTCTACTTTGTCGCTGTCTCCCCCAGTAGCGAGGTAGTGCTAGGAAAAAGACAAAAGAATGGCCCAACACACCCAAATACACATGTATATACATACACGTAAACACACGCACATATACATAAATATACATTTCAACATATGCAGACAGTGTGAATTGTGTGCATGTGTATATATGTATGTGTCTGTGTGTGTATATATATATGTGTACATTGAGATGTATAGGTATGTATATTTGCATGTGTGGACGTGTATGTATATACATGTGTATGGGGGTGGGTTGGGCTATTTCTTTCGTCGTTTCCTTGCGCTACCTCGCAAACGCGGGAGACAGCGACAAAGCAAAATAAATATAAATAAATATATATATACATATATATGATGATTGGGAATACCTGGTTTAAAAAGCGAGATATACATAAGTATACTTATGTAAGTAGGAGAGATGGCCAGAGAGCGTTATTGGATTACGTGTTGATTGACAGGCGCGCGAAAGAGAGACTTTTGGATGTTAATGTGCTGAGAGGTGCAACTGGAGGGATGTCTGATCATTATCTTGTGGAGGCAAAGGTGAAGATTTGTATGGGTTTTCAGAAAAGAAGAGTGAATGTTGGGGTGAAGAGGGTGGTGAGAGTAAGTGAGCTTGGGAAGGAGACTTGTGTGAGGAAGTACCAGGAGAGACTGAGTACAGAATGGAAAAAGGTGAGAATAATGGAAGTAAGGGGAGTGGGGGAGGAATGGGATGTATTTAGGGAATCGGTGATGGATTGCGCAAAAGATGCTTGTGGCATGAGAAGAGTGGGAGGTGGGTTGATTAGAAAGGGTAGTGAGTGGTGGGATGAAGAAGTAAGAGTATTAGTGAAAGAGAAGAGAGAGGCATTTGGATGATTTTTGCAGGGAAAAAATGCAATTGAGTGGGAGATGTATAAAAGAAAGAGACAGGAGGTCAAGAGAAAGGTGCAAGAGGTGAAAAGAAGGGCAAATGAGAGTTGGGGTGAGAGAGTATCATTAAATTTTAGGGAGAATAAAAAGATGTTATGGAAGGAGGTAAATAAAGTGCGTAAGACAAGGGAGCAAATGGGAACTTCAGTGAAGGGTGCAAATGGGGAGGTGATAACAAGTAGAGGTGATGTGAGAAGGAGATGGAGTGAGTATTTTGAAGGTTTGTTGAATGTGTTTGATGATAGAGTGGCAGATATAGGGTGTTTTGGTCGAGGTGGTGTGCAAAGTGAGAGGGTTAGGGAAAATGATTTGGTAAACAGAGAAGAGGTAGTAAAAGCTTTGCGGAAGATGAAAGCCGGCAAGGAAGCAGATTTGGATGGTATTGCAGTGGAATTTATTAAAAAAGGGGGTGACTGTATTGTTGACTGGTTGGTAAGGTTATTTAATGTATGTATGACTTATGGTGAGGTGCCTGAGGATTGGCAGAATGCGTGCATAGTGCCATTGTACAAAGGCAAAGGGGATAAGAGTGAGTGCTCAAATTACAGAGGTGTAAGTTTGTTGAGTATTCCTGGTAAATTATATGGGAGGGTATTGATTGAGAGGGTGAAGGCATGTACAGAGCATCAGATTGGGGAAGAGCAGTGTGGTTTCAGAAGTGGTAGAAGATGTGTGGATCAGGTGTTTGCTTTGAAGAATGTATGTGAGAAATACTTAGAAAAGCAAATGGATTTGTATGTAGCATTTATGGATCTGGAGAAGGCATATGATAGAGTTGATAGAGATGCTCTGTGGAAGGTATTAAGAATATATGGTGTGGGAGGCAAGTTGTCAGAAGCAGTGAAAAGTTTTTATCGAGGATGTAAGGCATGTGTACGTGTAGGAAGAGAGGAAAGTGATTGGTTCTCAGTGAATGTAGGTTTGCGGCAGGGGTGTGTGATGTCTCCATGGTTGTTTAATTTGTTTATGGATGGGGTTGTTAGGGAGGTGAATGCAAGAGTTTTGGAAAGAAGGGCAAGTATGAAGTCTGTTGGGGATGAGAGAGCTTGGGAAGTGAGTCAGTTGTTGTTCGCTGATGATACAGCGCTGGTGGCTGATTCATGTGAGAGACTGCAGAAGCTGGTGACTGAGTTTGATAAAGTGTGTGAAAGAAGAAAGTTAAGAGTAAATGTGAATAAGAGCAAGGTTATTAGGTACAGTAGGGTTGAGGGTCAAGTCAATTGGGAGGTGAGTTTGAATGGAGAAAAACTGGAGGAAGTGAAGTGTTTTAGATATCTGGGAGTGGATCTGGCAGCGGATGGAACCATGGAAGCGGAAGTGGATCATAGGGTGGGGGAGGGGGCAAAAATCCTGGGAGCCTTGAAGAATGTGTGGAAGTCGAGAACATTATCTCGGAAAGCAAAAATGGGTATGTTTGAAGGAATAGTGGTTCCAACAATGTTGTATGGTTGCGAGGCGTGGGCTATGGATAGAGTTGTGCGCAGGAGGATGGATGTGCTGGAAATGAGATGTTTGAGGACAATGTGTGGTGTGAGGTGGTTTGATCGAGTAAGTAACGTAAGGGTAAGAGAGATGTGTGGAAATAAAAAGAGCGTGGTTGAGAGAGCAGAAGAAGGTGTTTTGAAATGGTTTGGGCACATGGAGAGAATGAGTGAGGAAAGATTGACCAAGAGGATATATGTGTCGGAGGTGGAGGGAACAAGGAGAAGAGGGAGACCAAATTGGAGGTGGAAAGATGGAGTGAAAAGGATTTTGTGTGATCGGGGCCTAAACATGCAGGAGGGTGAAAGGAGGGCAAGGAATAGAGTGAATTGGAGCGATGTGGTATACAGGGGTTGACGTGCTGTCAGTGGATTGAATCAAGGCATGTGAAGCGTCTGGGGTAAACCATGGAAAGCTGTGTAGGTATGTATATTTGCGTGTGTGGACGTGTGTATGTACATGTGTATGGGGGTGGGTTGGGCCATTTCTTTCGTCTGTTTCCTTGCGCTACCTCGCAAACGCGGGAGACAGCGACAAAGTATAAAAAAAATATATATATATATATATATATATATATATATATATATATATATATATATATATATATATATATATATTTTTCTTTTTCGCTGTCTCCCACGTTTGCGAGGTATATATATATATATATATATATATATATATATATATATATATATATATATTTTACACATTTAGACACCCCAATCTGAGCATTCGAGGAAGATGAGCACTCCCCCCCCATGACTCCTTCTGTTTCCCCGTTTAGAAAGTTAAAATCCAAGGAGGGGAGAGTTTCTAGCCCCCCGCTCCCGTCCCCTTTAGTCGCCTTTTACAACACGTGAGGAATGCGTGGGAAGTATTCTTGCTCCCCTATCCCCAGGGATAAAGATGAGAAAAAAGAAGAGATAGGTAGCATGTTTGAGGAAAGGAACCTGGATGTTCTGGCTCTAAGTGAAACGAAGCTCAAGGGTAAAGAAGAGTGGTTTAGGAATGTCTTGGGAGGAAAGTCAGGGGTTAGTGAGAGGACAAGAGCAAGGGAAGGAGTAGCACTACTGCTGAAACATGAGTGGTGGGAGTATGTGATAGTGTAAGAAAGTAAACTGTAGATTGATATGAGTAAAACTGAGCGTGGATGGAGAGAGATGGGTGATTATTGGTGCAATGCACCTGGGCATGAGAAGAAAAATCATGAGAGGCAAGTGTTGTGGGACCAGCTGAGTGAGTGTGTTAGTAGTTTTGATGCATGAGACCAGGTTATAGTGATGGATGATTTGAATTCAAAGGTGAGTAATGTGGCAGTTGAGGGAATAATTGGTGTACATCGGGTGTTCAGTGTTGTAAATGGAAATGGTGAAGAGCTTGTAGATTTATGTGCTGAAAAAGGACTAGTGATTGGGAATACCTGGTTTTAAAAGAGAGATATACATAAGTATACATATGTAAGTAGGAGTGATGGCCAGAAAGCATTATTGGATTACATGTTAATTGATAGGTGTGTGAAAGAGAGACTTTTGGATGTTAATGTGCTGAGAGGTGCAACTGGAGGGATGTCTGATCATTATCTTGTGGAGGCCAAGGTGAAGATTTGTAGAGGTTTTCAGAAAAGAAGAGAGACTGTTGGGGTGAAGAGAGTGGTAAGAGTAAGTGAGCTTGGGAAGGAGACGTGTGAGGAAGTACCAGGAGAGACTGAGTACAGAATGGAAAAAGGTGAGAACGAAGGAGGTAAGGGGAGTTGGGGAGGAATGGGATGTATTTAGTGAAGCAGTGATGGCTTGTGCAAATGATGCTTGTGGCATGAGAAGCGTGGGTTCCACTCTCTTAAAATATTTTTAGAATGGATGCTATGTAATGGTACTGCATCTGGAAATCTGGTAGATGCACACATTGTTAGTAAATACTGATTTCCTTTACATGTTTTAGGTAGAGGACCTACACATTCAATTACAGTTTTGCTAAAAGGTTTACAGAAAGCAGGAATTGGCTGCAATGGTGCTGGCTGTATAGTCTGGTTGGGTTTGCCTATTCTCTGACATAATTCACAAGTCTTACAATACTTGGACACATCTTTTTCATATTTGGCCAATAAAAATGAGTTGATATTCTATCATTTGTCTTCCTAACTCCCAAATGTCCATACAAACAAGAACTATGAGACAGAGCAATTAAGTGTACCCTATAATTCTTTGGAACTACAATTTGCTTTTTGACCTCCCTGTGATCAGATGCTGGAACATATGCAGGCCTCCATTTTCTCATTAACACACCCTTTTGTACATAAAATCCAACTGACACCTCACTCTCATTCCCATTTCTAGCAGCTTCACTCCAACATTCTTTCAAACTCTCATCACCCTTCTGTAACATTGTCAACTCTTCTTTGTTCACAACTAAATCTGGAAATACATCAGTTTTTAGTTCCACAGTGCTCTTCTCATTTCCAATTTCTATTGTGTTATTTCTAGTTACATACTCTTCATTAGATAACTCACCTAAATCATATCAACTTCTCCTCTCTTTAACATTGACCTGGTCACAACACAAGCTGGATAAACAATTTCACTACACATACATTACTATCAATCTGATTCTCTACAGTTTTATCTGTCATGTGGTTCACCTTTACAATAGTATCTATGTCAAATGAAATACTGCTCATAATAGGCTCTGGGACTATTGATTTTCAGTCAAATTATTCTCCAGTAGTATGTGTACTCTAGGCATAGGAAATTCCTTACATATCCCAACCTTTACACGGCCTCTCACAAATCTACTCTCAAGATTTATGTATGCCATGTAATAGGCTTGCCTAACCATAACCCTTTTACATTTATTTTTTCCCCAGAGTATGACTCCTTTGTCCACTCTAATACATCTTTCAGAATTAAATTCTGACTTGCCCCAGTAACCCTCAATATCAAAATTTTCTTCTCAGGACTACCTTTAATTCCAACCCTTCTTCCAGTGATGTATGGCTCATAAAGTGCACACTTTGGTTTACCCACATTATACTCATTACTTCTTACCTTACTAATACATGTTTCTGTTCCCAAGCAACATTTAATCCTATAGTCTTTGGTGATTTTTGACACTGATATTTACCATGACCAAATTCTCCACACCCCATACATTTCATTGGTGGTCTCTCCTGTCTACTAACATAAGGGTTATGAGCAAACTGAGGTCTTGAATGCCTGTATTGTGTTTGTCTTTGGAATCTTTTTCTTGAATGCCTGTATTGTGTTTGGAATCCATTTTCTACATTGTTTTGTGGCTCATAGTTATGTGAGCCTTCCACAAAATAATGTTTACTAGGCTGTTGAACATTTGAATAGTGTGGACATTGATAAGGTTTGTCATAATTCCTTCTATTACTCTGTCTTGAATAATTTGGATATTCATAAGGTTTGTCATAATTCTGTCAATTACTCTGTTTCCAGGTTATTTTTTTTCTTACAATATTTGTTAGCTATTTCTAACTGGTCAGCCATCCTGGCTGCTTCATTCACATTTATCACTCTACTCTTGCATATTTCATAATATATTTCAGGTAGTAAGCCACTTTTGAACTGTTCCAACAGGATTAGTTGTCTCTGCTCCTCCGCTGTTTCTACTTTTTCTGACTTACACCACCTATCAAATATCATTCCACATTCTCTAGCCATCTCCAGGTCAGTTTGTCTGCTAATTTTCTTGACATCCCTAAACCTTCTCCTGTATGCTTCTGCTTCCAATTCCACAGTTTATGATACTGCTTCCCTAACAGCCTTATAATCTACTGATTCCATTAAACTAAGACATGCATACACCTTTCTAGCCTTACCCTTAAATTTACTCTGCACCAACATAATGGCCCAGTCAGTTTCCTCCCATTCTTTAATAGTGGTAAGTTTTTCAAACTGAATAAAGAAGTCCTCATCTTCCTCTTCAATAAATTCAGGTAACTGACTTGCTTTATCATTATCATCTCCAAATTTCCTCAGTAACCCTCAATATCAAAATTTTCTTCTCAGAACTACCTTTAATTCCAACCCTTCTTCCAGTGATGTATGGCTCATAAAGTGCACACTTTGGTCTACCCACATTATACTCATTACTTCTTACCTTACTAATATTATGTTTCTGTTCCCAAGCAACATTTAATCTATAGTCTTTGGTGATTTTTGACACTGATATTTACCTTGACCAAATTCTCCACATCCCATACATTTCATTGGTGGTCTCTCCTGTCTACTAACATAAGGGTTATGAGCAAACTGAGGTCTTGAATGCCTGTATTGTGTTTGTCTTTGGAATCTTTTTCTTGAATGCCTGTATTGTGTTTGGAATCCATTTTCTACATTGTTTTGTGGCTCATAGTTATGTGAACCTTCCACAGAATAATGTTTACTAGGCTGTTGAACATTTGAATAGTGTGGACATTGATAAGGTTTGTCATAATTCCTTCTATTACTCTGTCTTGAATAATTTGGATATTCATAAGGTTTGTCATGATTCTGTCTATTACTCTGTTTCCAGGTTATTTTTTTCTTACAATATTTGTTAGCTATTTCTAACTGGTCAGCCATCCTGGCTGCTTCATTCACATTTTTCACTCTACTCTTGCATATTTCATAATATATTTCAGGTAGTAAGCCACTTTTGAACTGTTCCAACAGGATTAGTTGTCTCTGCTCCTCTGCTGTTTCTACTTTTTCTGACTTACACCACCTATCAAATATCATTCCACATTCTCTAGCCATCTCCAGGTCAGTTTGTCTGCTAATTTTCTTGACATCCCTAAACCTTCTCCTGTATGCTTCTGCTTCCAATTCCACAGTTTATGATATTGCTTCCTTAACAGCCTTATAATCTACTGATTCCATTAAACTAAGACATGCATACACCTTTCTAGCCTTACCCTTAAATTTACTCTGCACCAACATAATGGCCCTGTCAGTTTCCTCCCATTCTTTAATAGTGGTAAGTTTTTCAAACTGAATAAAGAAGTCCTCATCTTCCTCTTCAATAAATTCAGGTAATTGACTTGCTTTATCATTATCATCTCCAAATTTCCTCCTTGTACCCTCAATTTCTAATTCTCTAAGTTTTACTTCCTTATCAGCGTGGATTCTCTCTTTTTCTACCTCTATTTGTATTTTCTTGAGCTCAAATTCTAACCTTAATATCTCTGTTGCATTTTTTCATTTTTATCAACACCTTGAAGTTCCTTCAATACTGATAAGGACACCAACTGGTCAGTTAATTCTCTCTGCATGTCACTTTTGACATGTGTCAGCAGAGAAATTCTATAATAAACTGCCACCTGGCTCAGTTCATCTTTCTTACACTGGTACAGAAAATGTATATCCTGGGTTTCAGTAAACTTCTTACCATTATCTGCCATGTTTAAACACATCATATTTACAAATATGAACACTTACTTGTGTAGAGAAATCTCCATATATTTCAAGAGAGCACAGTAGAGTACTAACCCACAACACTTCAGCCAGCTTGAATTACATACACTTGGTTTCACAATTTCAGCTCCCTGGACTCAGTTTTCTCATATTCATATCCTGAACAGCAGCCTTCCACAATTTTCAGCTCCCGGACAGCAGGCTTCACAGTTCACAGTCCCAACAGCAGATTTCACAGTTCAAAAATCCCAGACAGCAGGTTTCATAGTTCAAGCATCCCGGACAGCAGTTTTCACAGCTCAAGATCCCGGACAGGCCCCATGTCACGTTCTGCCTCCACCCCTTACACATTAAAGGGTGTATAATCAGCCCATAGGCCCATTGAAACAGATAACTCTGTTTTAACGGCTTCTGTTAAAAGAGAGGTTTAGACTAGACACAGATTCCCTCACAATATGGCTAACATCTCCTGACAGCAATCGCCGTAATTGTACCTATTATTCCCTTCTTCAAACATTGGTCAAATACCGAACACAGATAAAATTCTATAAAAAATATATTTATAACAGTAAAATAAACATTGCTCTCTCTTAACATGAATAATACCATTTATCCTTGATACATAGATATTTCTCTGTATTACTTTACTTAACATCATTGTAGCAAATTCACTGGCCTCAATTATATGACATATGGGTTTGAAATGACTGACATATGTACAGATTACATTATACATTTACCAACAGCTTTGTATCACATCATCCTCTTATGGCCATTCCTGAGAGAGAGCTTGACCTTGACCATCTTCCAGTTTCTATACAATTTCTCAAAGAAAACTGAATAAGACATAATAGGTAGCAATAACATTTATGGGTAAATAGGGGAGACAACTGTAACAAAAGCAAGTCCGCAGAAGTACTCAACCTTCTATAAGAATATAGCATACACTTAGCCATCCTACACCCAGATCCTTTCTACTTGCTTTCTATGATTGCACAGCCCGAAGGCAAAACAGACAGTTTGGACAAATAGGACAACTCATGATACTTTTAACGCCAACATCCAATTCACAGACCCTACTCCAAGCATGAAACAGATCACAGACTATGACAAAGCAGACTACTTCTAAATTTTGTGATACATGGACTCAAGGTATGCGTTTTTGAAGGTACACTTTTGACCATAAAACATCAAACCTCACAATACTGTACATAGATATGTATTCACAGATGTTTGATTCAGTTACACATCTGGATAGAGATTTGAAAAATATATGAAACTTGCATTTTTTCCCCAAAATTTGTATATTTTGATATAATCACTTGGTGCCTATATTATGTGTTTATATTTTTTCATGGAATTTGAAATATGAAGATTTTTTCCAGGTGTTACCTAGAATTATAATTAGATTAGCCATTGAACTACCATTATTTTTCCTTAGTTGATTGATTACGAAATGGTTTGATACTTTGTAATTGTTTTTTAGGATATGTGTGATGTGCTCATATTTTTTTGGTCAAAATAAGGAAAGAAATGTAATTCTTTCCCCAATTTTGAATTGCAGTGATGAATGATTTACACATATACTGATGCTTTGTGGGAAGAGCTTGGAGCAGCTAGTACACAGTGTCCATTACCACGCAGTGTCATCTTCAGTCTGTATGTTGTGCTGGTGGATATAATCTGCCTGTAGTATTTTTCACCACGGAACCCAAACGCCCAGCCAGTTTTCCCTCCGTGGATGAGCCAAGCAAGAAGAGGAACAGAAGCATTTCCTTAGAAGACAAGTTGGCCATTTTAAAGAGGCTAGAGGGTAATTGTCGGCTGTACTATGTATCCCACTTCTTTCAGATCTGCAAGTCTACAGTTCATACCATGCACATTGGCTTTCAAAAGATCAAGGTAGCTGTTTTTTAGGCTTCACCAGAATCAACATGAAAGCCCTGCCACTTCACTAGTACCTTAAGATGCTGAAGAGCCTTATTCATATTCTGTCACCAATGATGATAATGCTGATGAAGCCTCCAGCCACAAAGCTACCACCATTTCTTTAAAGTACAAACCCCCCCACAAAATTATCCTATTCTTTATTTAGGTAACCTGTTATTTAAAGTATTTCTCCATGTTTTAATACATCTCCCAGTCATTTGCACTACTTCCCTGCGAATATCATCCAAATGCCTCTCTCTTCTCTATCACTAACAATCTTACTTCTTCATCCCACCACTCACTACCCTTTCTAATCTGCCCACCTCCCACCTTTCTCCCACCATTTGCGCAAGCCATCACTGCTTCCCTAAGTACATCCCATTCCTCCCCTACTCCCCTTATGTCATTTGCTCTCACCTTTTGCCATTCTGCACTCAATCTCTCCTGGTACTTCCTCACACAAGTCTCCTTTCCAAGCTCACTTACTTTCACCTCTATCTCTCTCCCCAAAATTCTCTCTTGATTTTGGAAAACCTCTACAAATCTTCACATTCACCTCCACAAGATTATGATCAGACATCCCTCCAGTTGTCCTCTCAGCACATTAACATCCAAAAGTCTCTCTTTTACATGCCTGTCAATTAACACATTATCCAATGATGCCCTCTGGCCATCTCTCCTACTCACATAAGTATACTTATGTATATCTCTCTTTTTAAACCAGGTATTCCCAATCACCAGTCCTTTTTCAACACACAAATCCACAAGCTCTTTATCATTTCCATTTACAACACTGAGCACCCCATGTACATCAATTGTACCCTCAACTGCCACATTTCTCACCTTCGCATTCAAATCACCCATCACTAACCCGGTCTGGTGCATCAAAGCTGCTAAAACACTCGCTCAGCTGCTCCCAAAACACTTGCATCTCATGATCATTCTTCTCATGACCAGGTGCATAGGCACCAATAATCACCCATCTCTCCATCCACTTTCAGTTTTACCCACATCAATCTAGAATTTACTTTCTTACATTCTATTACATACTCCCAAAACTCCTGCTACAGGAGTAGCACTACTCCTTCCATAACTTTTGCCCTCTCACCATCCCCTGACTTTACTCCTAGGACTTTCCCAAACTGCTCTTTCCCTTCACCCTAAGGCTTTGTTTCACTCAGAGCCAGAACATCCAGGTTTCTTTCCTCAAACATACTACCTATCTCTCCTTTCTTCTCACACACACTAGGGCACCCCATTCTGAGCCTTCAAGGAGGAGAGCACTTCCCCCATGACTCCCTCTTCTGTTTCCCCTTTTAGAAGTTGAAATACATGGAGGGGAGGGAATTGGGAATACCTGGATTAAAAAGAGAGATGTACATATACATATGTGAGTATGAGAGATGGTCAAAGGGCATTATTAGATTAAGTGTTAACTGATTGGCATGTAAAAGAGAGACTTTTGGATGTTAATGTGCTGAGTTGGGTAGCTGGAGGGATGTCTTCTCACTATCTTGTGGAGGCGAAGGTGAAGATTTGTAGAGGTTTTCAAAAAAGAAGAGAGAATGTTGGGGAGAAGAGAGTGGTGAGAGTAAATGAGCCTGGAAAGGAGACTTCTGTGAGGAAGTACCAGGAGAGATTGAGTGTAGAATGGCAAAAGGTGAAAACAAGTGACGTAAGGGGAGTGGGAAAGGAATGAAATGTTTAGGGAATCAATGATGGCATGTGCAAGAGATGCATGTGGCATAAGAAATGTGGGAAGTGGGCAGATTACAAAGGGTAGTGAATGGTGGAATGAAGAAGTAAAGTTGTAACTGGAAGAGAAAAGAGAGGCGTTTGGATGATACTTGCAAGGAAGAAGTGCAGATGACTGGAATATGTATAAAAGAAAGCAGCAGGAGGTCAAGAGAAAGGTGCAGGGGTTGAAAAGAGGGCAAATGAGAGTTAGGATGAGAGAGTATTATTAGATTTTAGGGAGAATAAAAAGATGCTTTGGAAGGAGGTAAATAAAGTGCATAAGACAAGAGAACAGATGGGAACATCAGTGAAGGGGTCAAGTGGGAAGTAATAACAGGTATTGATGAAGTGAAAAGGAGCTTGAGTGAGTATTTTGAAGGTTTGTTGAATGCGTTTGGTGATAGAATGACAGATGTAGGGTATTTTGGTCGGGATGGTGTGTGAAGTGAGAGGGTCAGAGAAATTGGACTGGTTAAGAGATAAGAGGTAGTGGAAGCTTTGCATAAGATGAAGTCCAACAAGGCGGCAGGTTTGGATGGTATTGCTGTAGAATTTATTAAAAAAGGGGGTGTCTGTGTTGATGATTGGTTTGGTAAGGATATTCAATTCATATATGGATTATGGTGAAGTGCCGGAGGATTGGTGGGATGCATGCATAGGGCCATTGTACAAAGGCAAAGGGGATGAAGGTGAATGTTCAAACTGCAGAGGCATAAGTTTGTTGAGTATTCATGGGAAATTATATGGGAGGGATTTGATTGAGGGGGTGAAGGCATGTACAGGGCATCAGTTTGGGGAAGAACAGTGTGGTTTCAGAAGTGGTAGAGTATGTGTGGATCAGGTGATTTCTTTGAAGAATGTGTAAGAAATACTTACAAACCAGATAGATTTGTATGTAGCATTTTATGGATCTGGAGAAGGCATATGATAGGGGTGATAGAGATGCTTTGTGGAGGGTCTTAAGAGTATATGGTGTGGGAGGTAAGTTGCTAGAAGCAGTGAAAAGTTCTTACCAAGGATGTAAGGCATGTGTACAAGTAGGAAGAGAGGCGAATGATTGGTTTCCAGTGAATGTTGGTTTGCGGCAGGGGTGCATGATGTCCCCATGTTTGTTTAATTTGTTTACGGATGGTGTGATTAGGAGAGTAAATGCAAGAGTTTTGGAGAGAGGGGCGAGTATGCAGTATGTTTAGGATGAGAGTGCCTGGAAAGTGAGTCAGTTGTTGTTCGCCAATGATACGGCTCTGGTGGCTGATTCAAATGTGAAACCGCAGAAGTTGGTGACTGAGTTTGGAAAAGTATGTAAAAGGAGAAAGTTGAGAGAAAATGTGAATAAGAGCAAGGATTGGGTTCAGTAGGGTTGAGAGCCAAGTCAGTTGGGATGTAATTTTGAATGGAGATAATGGGAGGAAGTGAAGTGTTTTAGTTATCTGGTAGTGGATTAAGCAGTGAATGGAACCATGGAAGTAGAAGTGAGTCACAGGATAGGGGAGGGCACGAAGGTTCTGAGAGCAATGAAGAATGTGTGAAAGGAGAGAATGTTATCTTGAGGAGCAAAAATGGGTATTTTTGAAGGAATAGTGGTTCCAACAATGTTATATGGTTGTGAGGCTTAAGCTATAGATAGGGTTGTATGGAGGAGGGTGGATGTGTTGGAAATAAAATGTTTGAGGACAATATATGGTGTGAGATGGTTTGATTGAGCAAGTAATGAATGGGTGAGAGAGACATATGGAAATAAAAAGAGTGGTTGAGAGAGCAGAAGAGGGTGTATTGAAATGGTATGGACATGAGAGAATGAGTGAAGAAAGACTGACAAAGAGGATATGTGTGTCAGAGGTAGAGGGAACCAGGAGAATTGGGAGACCAAATTGAAGGTGGAAGGATGGAGTGAAAAAGATTTTAAGCAATTGGGGCCTGAATATACAGGAGGGTGAGAGGTCTGGAAAGAGTAGAGTGAATTGGAACGATGTGGTATACCAGAGTTAACATGTTGCCAATGGATTGAACCAGGGTGTGTGAAATGTCATGGGTAAACCATCGAAAGGTCTGTGGGGCCTTGATGTGGATAGGGAGCTGTGCTTTTGGTGCATTACACATGACAGCTAGAGACTGAGTGTGAACAAATGTGGCATTTTTTGTTTGTTTTCGTGGCACTACCTCGCTGAAGCAGGGGGTAGCGAAACTGTTTTCTGTGGGACTGGGTAGCTGCGGGAATGGATGTAGGCAAGCACGTATGATTATGGACATGTGTGTATGTGTATATGTTTATTTATGTATATGTGTATATGTTGATATGTATGTATATGTATATGTGTGTATATGGGCATTTATGTACATATGTGTAAATGAGTGGATGGGCCATTCTTTGTCTGTTTCCTGGCGCTACCTTGTGATCGCAGGAAACAGTGATTACTTATAATAAGTAAATAAGTATATGAGTGGATGGGCTATTATTCATTTATCTTTTTCCTGGTGCTACCTCGTTGACATGGAAAACACCGAAGTTTGGGTGAAATTTTGCTCTAGATTATTGAGAATTGAGAACATGAGGATTTCACACACATACACACTCCCATCATCCTCTGGTGGACATTGAAATCCCCTGCAGAGAAGATCTTGGCTTTCAAGTGTGAGGATGTCATGGCTTCAGGGCAGGAGTTTAGATAGTTGAAGTCAAAGATATAAAATTTGTAGAATTTGGAAAAACTTGGTTGTAGGAGACAGCCCTTGAGCCAGATAACATCAGAGTTTGGGGACTCAGGATCCTCAAGTCATGCATTAGGTGTGTTGATGTTGCAAAAATGCACAGGTACCACCTCTGAACCAGAATCATGAATGGATATCATATTAGATACGAGGAAGGAGCCAATGAGAGTATCATTAAACAATTGAATCTCAGAGAGAAGTAACTCATTATGTGATGTACCAGACATAGAGTTCAACAGGAGAGAGGTTACTAGAGAGACCATGAATGTTGGTAAAGTGAGTATTAAAAGAGGTGGGTCCACCAGAGAGGGAAAGGTCAGGGAAGGGGCTGGTTCTACTACTGTCTGAACCTTCCTTCTCATTGGTATTTGGTGGTGTACCTGTACTATCACAGACAGGGTAGTCTGCTTGAACCCTTTATATAAGAAAGTTGGTTTGTGAGAAAATTTTGATAAGTGATACATCTGCTTAGATCTGATTGATTTCCCGTGTGTGGTCTGGATATGCCATCTTCATTAGAAGATGATCCAAAGTGGAGGTCAAATTATCCTTAAGGGTAAAGTTCTTAATTTTTTTCTATGGGGTTTTCCTTAAAGTCCCCTCCTCCTCCCCTTAATATGGATTTTTTTTTTTACTTGTTTACCATTTCCTTTATTAAGGAGGTGGCACCAGGAATAAACAAAGAAAAGGCCAAATTCACTTGCAACTGTTCTTTAACTGTCATGTATAATGCACCAAAACCACAGCCCCCTGTCCACAACAAGACCCACAGACCTTTATATGGGTATGGTCCCAAATACTCATAGGTCTCACTCCAGAGGTGAGAAATCTTAGTTTTGAAGCACACTTTTTCTGTGCTGCATAATCCCACTGTGCTTGGTTTTACTTGTGCACCTTTTATTTTTTGACGCTAGGTGGGGTAGATTTCAATCATGCAGTAACTGCCCACGAAGACGAATTGATGAGCATGGTAATGGGTAGAGTGAGCTCAGGCCTTGGTGACACTTTTGACTCTTCCCTTTAATCATTCCATGTTTTTAACCCTTCCCACTTCCTCAGTGCTCAGTATATTCTTCTTACCAAGATATTTCAGTCTGTTGAATATCTTTATAGAAAGAAGTAATATGGATTGAAAGCTAAATTGTTCTCTAAATTTTCATAGAATAAAAGTAAAATTCATGTTTTGATGATTAGGTTTTGAGAATTACTGCTGACTTAGATTTGTAGTGCAGATGATTTTTTTATACCTAGCTTTACATGTTTAATGCCCAAAGTCCAGTGAGTAACTAAGTGAATGTCTGGCATGTTTTTCCCTACCATATCATGACAGTGACAGCTTTGACTACAACTGACGATTTTCTTATGCTAACAGTGTCCCTATAACATTACTGAAAAACTCCAATACATGTGAAGTATCAGTTAGTGCTCATGATGTAGGCACTACATTTCCTTATTCTTAACTCTGAAAAAATATAGATGTTTGAGGCTAGCAATATGCAGATCTTTAGTGAAGTGGAAAAGGCTGCGTGTGTAGCAAACTTCACCCTCTTAGAATTTCCATGTTTCTTTCTTTTACTCTGTTTATCTGCTTGATACTACATTGTGTCACTAAAAAGGAAGCTTTGTTAGTATTGTAAGTATGATAGCCTTTCCTCAAACCTGAGCCATCCCAAGGCCTTGTGGTTATGGTCCCTCTATTTCCCCATAGACCTCACTTATAACCCATGTAGATCCCCATTTTCACCTTAGCCTTGCCTTTCACACTGACCATGCACCATGTGTGTGAATAGTTAAGATTTGTGTTTTTATGCTCTTTCTTAATTATATTCATGTATTGTGACAACTGATATGAAGATACCAAATGTAATTGACATTAAAAACAAAATTTTGAATTACCATATGACCTAGAATGGGGAGCCCTCTGCATCCTGGGGACATGTGTATAGTATAACATGAATGAATGTAGCATACACGTGATTGAAGATGAACTCAGAGAAGATTGAAAATGCTGTTGCTTGGTCAGGCTAACTAAATGTTAGGAATATTCCAAGAATGAGACATCTTTTGATTGGGAAAATTTAAATTATGTTACAAGTCTAGGTAGATTAAAACTGGAAAATACCCATAAACTCAAGTGATGATTTTATAGAATTCAAATATAAATCATCTTTACATAATTGGTGAGCCCCTTTTTCCTTTCCAGGTGGGGCTAAGGAGTTCAGACTCTAGGAGTTGTTAGGAATGCATCGTTATTTTTCCAATGTACTGAATTCCTCAAAAAATATTTCTGACCTTGATGCATGGCTAAGATTTATTATGGGTACAGATTATGACACACTCAAGGTGAAATCATTGTACATATGGTCACTGGACAAGTGTTTCTTATGGTATGTGCTCCTGCAACCCACCTTAGTGTGCCTCAGTCTATCTTTAGGGAAGGATGTTTGTTCTTTATGCCTCCAAGCTGTTGCTTCATTTTGGGAATTTTGTTACTGTATTTTTTCTCCCTGTGCTTCATGATGGTTTGCTTTTACCTTTCTGAGAAGGAGAAAGCCCAAAATCTCACCTAGAAGCAAGAAAATATAGGTACACATGAACTTTCTAGGTGTACTAGGCTTGTAGAACACAGGGCCAGGGCTTGTGGCCTCTGACATCATCATCCCACCATCCCAACTTGTCCCTGGTTGTCCAAGAAAACTTTTAGATCTACAGATAACTTCCTGAATGAGAATTATTGAAATATCCTTGCATTTCAGCTGCTGAACTTAAGAAAAATCATCCAAAACTAATGGGAAATATCACCTAAAGAACCATTCAGCATCACCTGCAAGATGATTCACATTCCCTCCACTAGTCACCTGCCAAACCCCTGCTTATGAAGGAAATGGAACACAGCTTACCCAAATTTGCAGAAATGTAGGGACTATAGAGAGGAACAGTGGAGTAAGGTGATGTTTTATGATAAACATTCCTTCAGGTGTGTGCATTCAAGGCAGGGGTGGGTGAAGAGGGTGCCAGCTTGTATGACAAAAATTTCACAGTGAAGATGGTGGAACATGCAGATAGTGTGATGGCCTTTGGTTTCTTCAGTGGTGCAGTGGGTATAGACGGGTTGTGCTTTTTACCAAAAAACACAATGAATGAAGAGCAGTTTATGAGGTGCTAGAGGATCATTGACTTCCTTTATATGAGGTTCTCAGGTGCGATCACTTTATGCAGGATACTACCCCCTGCCATAAGGCTAGAAAGTTGATGAACTGGTTATCAGAGAAAAACGTTCAATTGCTGAAGTGGCCTGGGAACTCTCCAGATCTGAACCAAAAGCAAGAACTACTGAAACCAGGTGAAAATCAAGCCTGCTTCCTGCAACCCCCTCATCAGCACTTTGTCTCATTCAGGTGATCAAGACCCTGTGGACACAAAACATAGTCTTAGTATACTTCAGGAACCTTGCCATTTCCATTGCCAGACATCAAGGCCAAAGAAGAGAGACAGAGTACTAAAATGTAAGTGTGACAAGAACTTCCAAAATATATGGAAGGATGGGCAAGGTTTTTTGCAGACTCTTTATTATGTGTCTGCTTGTGTGGGTTCATAATAAACACTTTTTCCCAGAAATGCTTTCCCACACAAAGTGGAGGAAAGGTGCTTTAAAGACTTCTTTTTCTTACTTTTTTTTTTTAGGCTGAGTTTTAGAAACAGCCACATATTTTTTCATTCCTTCCTTTCTATCTTTGCTTATTAAAAACCATATTTTCAGTCTTGACAGTAACAGGCCTAAGGCACAAACTCTGGTGTTTTTTGAATGGTGAGATTGAAAGCTGGGAGGCACCTTCTTACTACAATGTCACATCATAGTCCTGGGTGGGTTGCAGTATGGTTGTAAGGTCCTTGTGAATATTTGTAGCAAATTATGTGCTATGATGGTTATATAGGGTGAATCCTGGTGGATAAACCCAATTTTCTTTAGTTAGAGTCTTGTTTTAAACCTCTGTGAGCAGTTGCCTGTAACTAATGCTCATAGTAGAGAAATTGATTTCATACTTCTTAACCAAATATTTCATCCATTTCAATGTCTTCATGGTTGATATATGCATTGTAATTTGAATTGTAGATTTTTATTTTCCAAAAAGTTACCCTAGTTAATATCACAGTGCAAACTTTTTCAGCCGATGAAAGGACACCTACTTCAGAGATGGCGCACAGCAGCAGTAGCATAGACTGGCAGACAGAGCTGAGATATATCAACCAAAGGGCAACTCATATATTACAATCAGGACAGTGGGCTGACTGTACATTTATTGTTGGCAATGAAAATAATCAAAAGGTATGATAAGAATATGGTAACATTTACACAACAATGAATTGGAATCATATGGTATTATAAGAATATGGTAACATTCTCACAGCAATGAATTGAAATCTAGTAGACCTAGTATTGCCCACTTTTGTTGTTGTTGAAACTAGATTATCCATCATTTATGAGGACAGGAAGATAAGTGAACAGAGGAGCAATTGAGAAAAAGTTAACATGAGGAAACAGGTGAGAGTGAGGAATCATGAGAAAACAGAAAATAGAATTTGGAATGTACTGGGCTATATGACACTTGGTAACACTGAAATGTTACATTCTTGTCAGGGAACAGGAGGAAGCAATGGAAATAGAATAAACAGGAAAGTTCACATTTTACTTAAACACTCTAGATGTAGGTCGAGGATGTGAATTCTTAGAAACCTATACGTATCCTCTTCACTGTCAAATCACTCTCCATAATCTGTCTTCATAACCAATCCAAGAACAGTGTTTGTTCTTGTTACAAAGAAAAATTGAAACCGTTGCTTACAGTGTGGATTTTGTCTTCCACCTTTGGAGCCGTCTGACATAAGATTTCTCTATCCTTTATAACGTAACTTTTATATTTCTTATTCCCCATCCCCTTCCACTTCCTCTAACTATGTACAACTCTTTGACTATTTGTCATCCTGCCTGAAGCATTACTCTCTTCTTACCCATGAACTGGACTTCTCTTTATAGATTTCATTGAATACCATAGAAATTGGCTTTGGTGAACTGTGGGTGGTTGCAGTAAAGTCGTCCCCTTTTTTTTATCCCCTTGTGTCTATCCAGTGAACGTGAAAGATTATCTTGGATTATCTCCAGGAAAAATAAGGTCAGGACCCTTCAACCCTTATATTTCTGGTGTGGAAGTGCTCATCTTCCTCATTATTTGCTAATATTTCTAACATGAGTTTGGTGGCTCACTCATTTTGAGCACACCCTTTTCCAGTCAGCAGCCGTCACCTGGATGTTGTCATCAAGCTACTCAAAACCAGCCACAAACAGTTTACAGTTCTCTAGGATCACACACTGTCATGACATTGCTGCTACAGACCTATTTTTTCCATCGCTTGAATTAGTGCCTCTTTCCATTTTTATATTATTTGATTTTAAGTATGGTAAGAGTATGATAGGAGCAATAGGTAGATGATTAGGTAGAAACATTAGGTAGAAGTAGTAGGTTGGAACATTATGTAGGAGCATTAGGTAGAACTAGTAGGTTGGAACATTGGTCAGGAACATTAGGTATACACATTAGGTAGAAGTAGTCAGTAGGAACATTAGTTAGGAGCGTCTGGAAACATTGAGCTAGAGTTACCCAGACCCAGTGGCCTGTTTAGGGTAAGGCACTGATGGATTAGAAGCAGCACTGGAGCTCGCCAGTTATAGAGATTCTTTTGCCTTGGCCACTCTCTTGAGGGAGTTCCCAGAGGGATTGGGCATTAGCAATATAGATAGATAGATAGATAGATAGAGAGATAGATAGATAGAGTATGGTACATATGTGTTCCATGAATAATGCTGCAATGTTTGGTAACCCTCCAGTTAACTGAAGATGATTATGCTACATGATTTCTACTGAGTAAAGAATTATATAAGGATTTTAGTTTCATGCTGGAGGGGTACAACATTATTTCCATTACCGTATTTTTTGTCAGTCTTTTTTCGTCAATGATTTAGGATAATGTATTTAGTGTGTTTGTCATATATGTATCTCACATAGTCCATTTTACATCTAGCATGGTTATTAGTCTGTTTGTTATGTACCTCGGTACCTTAGTGTCGATGACTGAATAGTTTTTAAATGAATTATATGCAGCACATTGGAAATCATTAAGGTGAATGGCATGTTGGTTCCTTGTGTTTCCCACTTCCCTTGTCTTTGGTGACTTTAACTTCCATTTTATTGAATGGCAGGCTGTAGCTATAGTTACATAAGAAGGATGTTGGATCAGTGGTTGAAAGAGAACAGGTACAGAGACTTAATGATTTCTGTAGATCACAAGATCATATGAAGGTAAACTGCAAGCCAACAAGAGGGTACAAAATACGATGGATCTTATTTTGGAAAATGACATGGCACTGTTTGCAGATATAAAGGTATGTAATGTAAGTTTATCTGTTTATATCACTGAAATCATTACATTAGGTAGTAGTTGATAGGCAGCCAATAAGCAAGGAGTTATATTACCAGTGCTGCCCACCTGGGTATTGGGAGGGTTAGTGACAGTTGCATAGTGAGCCAACGCTTCAGTTTTTATCAGATTGCACTTCTCTGTCCCAGGTAGCTGTCTTTTCTTTTTGCCTTATCCACATGTAGACTGACTTTTTGCCCACAAACATCCAATCTTTTCTTGTCACTCTTAATACTTGACAACACTTAACTCACGTTGCTTATTCTTCATAACTCTAGATTTTCCTGTCGTTGAGCACTATGTGCTGACCCTGCCTTTTGGCAAAATGGTAGGAGATATGGAAAGGAACATTTAGGCTTTTGTTAGTTGTTGGTTGAAACATTAGGTAGACACGTAAGGGAGAAGTAGTCAGTTGGAACATTAGGTAGGAGCCTCGACAAATGCTGCACTAGAGTTGCCTCTATCAGTGACCTGTTAAGGGTGAGGCACTAAAGGCTAAGGAGCTGCACTGGAGTTCTTTAGTAATGGAGAGACTATTGCCATGGCCACCCCCTTGATGGAGCTCCAGGAGGGTACAGGCATCAGAGATATAGATAGATAGATAGATAGTCAACAGTGTATAAAATAGTAATGAATGAATGTTTGCTTGATACAGCAAAAGAAGACAATAGTAGGATGAGTGATATAAAGTCTCACCTCAACAAAATAGACTGGGAAAAGGCCATTGATATGATTCTGAATATAAATAAGATCTTTAGACAATAACCTAGCAAGATATAAGAAAATACAATGAGGAGCAAGGACAAATAATCAAGCAGATACCAAAGAAAAAAAAATACAAAATGGAAAACATCTTGCTGCCATGATTATATCACTTTTTATTAATCAGCTTTATTACATGATTCTGTGGTTTCTTTTTACCTTTTATTTAAATTTCTTTAGTTCATATTTCAGTTGTTTTTTTCACGTTATGCAAATTCTGTCATGATCATCTCATTTTTGTTTTATGAATAGACATTTGTTCTGTGTGCATTGATTTCAAATGATTTTTCAAAGATGAAGCTCCACATCCCTTTTGTGAATAATCTTTTTTGCACTAAGTTACTTGGTTGTCCCATGAAGTACTTCTACTCTTGACTTTTTCTTGATGCCATTGTGCATGAAAAAAGAGAATCAGTAAGGCTTGGTAAACTTGATTATTTCACTTCAAGCAATGTGATTGACCGAGACTCTACCAACCCCTGAGGCAAGTTCATCTACACTGGCTAGTGTTTGGTGACTCGTATGATTCATGCCAGCTCCCCCACAACACTTGTTAAGAAGTGCTCAAAGCTGCCAGTTCTTCTTTTTAAGTCTTCTTTTGTATATCCACCACATCCTCTTTGTGTGTGGTAAGGATACGGATGTTTACTAAATAACGGATGCGGATGTTTATTTCATCACAAACACGGATGTGGATTTAAATAATGATGCTGATGTTCCGCAAATGCAGATGTGGATGCGGATATCCAACATATCTCTATATTGCATCGTCTTACTAGGGACCCTAAACAGACTCCAAAGTTGATGAGCTAGGACATGGTTGATAAAATTCCACCCAAGTGAATTTAAAATAATAGGGATGGGACACTGTGAAAAAAGGCCTCAATGTGATTTTCATCTAGCAAGAAATAAGCTTCAGGATTATGCATGTAAGAAGTACTGGAGAGTTAACATCATACTTGACCTGTCAGCAAAGCCCCTAATAAGGAGAAAAGTTAAGAACAATAACTGTCTTCTGGAAAATGTCAGAACAACTTTCAAGTAAGGTGGCAAGGGAAATATTTAGCATGCTATTTATATCCTACACATGGCTAAAACCAGAACATGCTTATCAGGTTTGGATGCCACAGCAAAAGAATTGCTAAGAGCTAATAGAGAAGGGCCACAAGAGGGCAACAAAGATAGTACCAGAATTAAGAGAGATCAGTTGCTGGGAAAGTTTAGAGGCTGTGAATTGGCCTCCTTGGAAAAGAGAAGATTGAGGGGTAACCTGTTTACAACCTTTGAGTATTGGAAACAGATCAATGACATGGACCGTGAACAGTCCGAGATGTAGGGATAGATCAACCAAAGGACTTAACATGAAATTAAGCTAGCAACTTATGTAAAGAAATACTCATATAGAATAAGATTGGTGAATAGATCAAATGAGATGATAAAGGACATGGTTAATACAACAGGCACTAATTACTTGGAAGAAAAAGTTAGTTGTCAGTAAAGATGGAAAATGAGAAGAAAGATATGATAGAAATAAAAAGAATTAGGTTTTATATGGGTAGGAGAGAATCTTTCTCAGGTAGTACTTTAAAACAATATCTTAGTAAGTAAGATGCAATGCTTAGATGACAAAGAGAAAATGCAGTTAGAATTAAGTGTAACAAAAATTGGACAGCAAGTATCCTAATGTAAGGGAAATATGAACATTTAAGCCGTAGAAAGACCTATGGCACAACAGTTATACCTTACAACTCTCTCCCCATGCTGTACATTTGATAATGTAAAAGAGATTTGAACAACTTAAGTGAAAAAATACTTCCCACGCATTCCTCGCGTGTCGTAGAAGGCAACTAGAGGGGATGGGAGCGGGGGGCCAGAAATCCTCCCCTCCTTGTATTATTTTTTTAACTTTCTAAAATGGGAAACAGAAGAAGGAGTCACGCGGGGAGTGCTCATCCTCCTCGAAGGCTCAGACTGGGGTGTCTAAATGTGTGTGGATGTAACCAAGATGTGAAAAAAGGAGAGATAGGTAGTATGTTTGAGGAAAGGAACCTGGATGTTTTGGCTCTGAGTGAAACGAAGCTCAAGGGTAAAGGGGAAGAGTGGTTTGGGAATGTCTTGGGAGTAAAGTCAGGGGTTAGTGAGAGGACAAGAGCAAGGGAAGGAGTAGCAGTACTCCTGAAACAGGAGTTGTGGGAGTATGTGATAGAATGTAAGAAAGTAAATTCTCGATTAATATGGGTAAAACTGAAAGTTGATGGAGAGAGATGGGTGATTATTGGTGCATATGCACCTGGGCATGAGAAGAAAGATCATGAGAGGCAAGTGTTTTGGGAGCAGCTGAATGAGTGTGTTAGTGGTTTTGATGCACGAGACCGGGTTATAGTGATGGGTGATTTGAATGCAAAGGTGAGTAATGTGGCAGTTGAGGGAATAATTGGTGTACATGAGGTGTTCAGTGTTGTAAATGGAAATGGTGAAGAGCTTGTAGATTTATGTGCTGAAAAAGGACTGGTGATTGGGAATACCTGGTTTAAAAAGCAAGATATACATAAGTATACATATGTAAGTAGGAGAGATGGCCAGAGAGCGTTATTGTATTACGTGTTAATTGACAGGCGCGCGAAAGAGAGACTTTTGGATGTTAATGTGCTGAGAGGTGCAACTGGAGGGATGTCTGATCATTATCTTGTGGAGGCTAAGGTGAAGATTTGTATGGGTTTTCAGAAAAGAAGAGTGAATGTTGGGGTGAAGAGGGTGGTGAGAGTAAGTGAGCTTGGGAAGGAGACTTGTGTGAGGAAGTACCAGGAGAGACTGAGTACAGAATGGAAAAAGGTGAGAACAATGGAAGTAAGGGGAGTGGGGGAGGAATGGGATGTATTTAGGGAATCAGTGATGGATTGCGCAAAAGATGCTTGTGGCATGAGAAGAGTGGGAGGTGGGTTGATTAGAAAGGGTAGTGAGTGGTGGGATGAAGTAGTAAGATTATTAGTGAAAGAGAAGAGAGAGGCATTTGGACGATTTTTGCAGGGAAAAAATGCAATTGAGTGGGAGATGTATAAAAGAAAGAGACAGGAGGTCAAGAGAAAGGTGCAAGAGGTGAAAAAGAGGGCAAGTGAGAGTTGGGGTGAGAGAGTATCGTTAAATTTTAGGGAGAATAAAAAGATGTTGTGGAAGGAGGTAAATAAAGTGCGTAAGACAAGGGAGCAAATGGGAACTTCAGTGAAGGGCGCATATGGGGAGGTGATAACAAGTAGTGGTGATGTGAGAAGGAGATGGAGTGAGTATTTTGAAGGTTTGTTGAATGTGTTTGATGATAGAGTGGCAGATATAGGGTGTTTTGGTCGAGGTGGTGTGCAAAGTGAGAGGGTTAGGGAAAATGATTTGGTAAAGAGAGAAGAGGCAGTAAAAGCTTTGCGGAAGATGAAAGCCGGCAAGGCAGCAGGGTTGGATGGTATTGCAGTGGAATTTATTAAAAAAGGGGGTGACTGTATTATTGACTGGTTGGTAAGGTTATTTAATGTATGTATGACTCATGGTGAGGTGCCTGAGGATTGGCGGAATGCGTGCATAGTGCCATTGTACAAAGGCAAAGGGGATAAGAGTGAGTGCTCAAATTACAGAGGTATAAGTTTGTTGAGTATTCCTGGTAAATTATATGGGAGGGTATTGATTGAGAGGGTGAAGGCATGTACAGAGCATCAGATTGGGGAAGAGCAGTGTGGTTTCAGAAGTGGTAGAGGATGTGTGGATCAGGTGTTTGCTTTGAAGAATGTATGTGAGAAATACTTAGAAAAGCAAATGGATTTGTATGTAGCATTTATGGATCTGGAGAAGGCATATGATAGAGTTGATAGAGATGCTCTCTGGAAGGTATTAAGAATATATGGTGTGGAAGGCAAGTTGTTAGAAGCAGTGAAAAGTTTTTATCGAGGATGTAAGGCATGTGTACGTGTAGGAAGAGAGGAAAGTGATTGGTTCTCAGTGAATGTAGGTTTATGGCAGGGGTGTGTGATGTCTCCATGGTTGTTTAATTTGTTTATGGATGGGGTTGTTAGGGAGGTGAATGCAAGAGTTTTGGAAAGAGGGGCAAGTATGAAGTCTGTTATGGATGAGAGAGCTTGGGAAGTGAGTCAGTTGTTGTTTGCTGATGATACAGCGCTGGTGGCTGATTCATGTAAGAAACTGCAGAAGCTGATGACTGAGTTTGGTAAAGTGTGTGAAAGAAGAAAGTTAAGAGTAAATGTGAATAAGAGCAAGGTTATTAGGTAGAGTAGGGTTGAGGGTCAAGTCGATTGGGAGGTAAGTTTGAATGGAGAAAAACTGGAGGAAGTAAAGTGTTTTAGATATCTGGGAGTGGATCTGGCAGCGGATGGGACCATGGAAGCGGAAGTGAATCATAGGGTGGGGGAGGGGGCAAAAATTCTGGGGGCCTTGAAGAATGTGTTGAAGTCGAGAACATTATCTCGGAAAGCAAAAATGGGTATGTTTGAAGGAATAGTGGTTCCAACAATGTTGTATGGTTGCGAGGCGTGGGCTATGGATAGAGTTGTGTGCAGGAGGATGGATGTGCTGGTAATGAGATGTTTGAGGACAGTGTGTGGTGTGAGGTGGTTGAATCGAGTAAGTAACGTAAGGGTAAGAGAGATGTGTGGAAATAAAAAGAGCGTGGTTGAGAGAGCAGAAGAGGGTGTTTTGAAATGGTTTGGGCACATGGAGAGAATGACTGAGGAAAGATTGACCAAGAGGATATATGTGTCGGAGGTGGAGGGAACGAGGAGAAGTGGGAGACCAAATTGGAGGTGGAAAGATGGAGTGAAAAAGATTTTGTGTGATCGGGGCCTGAACATGCAGGAGGGTGAAAGGAGGGCAAGGAATAGAGTGAATTGGATCGATGTGGTATACCTGGGTTGACGTGCTGTCATTGGATTGAATCAGGGCATGTGAAGCGTCTGGCGTAAACCATGGAAAGCTGTGTAGGTATGTATATTTGCGTGTTTGGACGTATGTATATACATGTGTATGGGGGTGGGTTGGGCTATTTCTTTCGTCTGTTTCCTTGCGCTACCTCGCAAACGCGGGAGACAGCGACAAAGCAAAAAAAAAAAAAAAAGTCATAGAAAGACATGTCACAACATTAACACTTTACAGCTCTCTCCTCATGCTGTACATATGATTATAATGAACAAACAGTAAAGGAAGTTGATGATAGAGTGAGTTAAAGACACCTGGGAGTAATTATAAATGGAAAGCTAAGATTTGGACAACACATTAAAGAACTCATAGTGGCAAATCAAGTAATGAGTGGTGTACTCATAACAACTTTCACTACAGTAGATAGAAAATTGGCGATGTAAATGTTCAATTGATGTATGCAAGGAAACTAAGCAATGGTGTTAAATGTAGTATGGTCACCTTAAGGCATACTGAAGTCAGTAAATTGAAAGATATTCTGAAACTTTAAAAGCAAAATCAAAGGAATAGATATATGGACTACTATGATGAAATGTTGAAAGAACTTGAACCCTGTAATCTAGAAAAAGAAGCACAAGATACATAAAGATTCATACATGGCAACAAATGGAAGGGATGAAAAAACACAATTAAAACTTCACGGCCTGGCAGAAATAGAATTAAATCTGCAAACATTAATTTGAATACAGTATACTGCATAAATGTCAAACCAATCTGTGAGAACTGAGTGAAAAATATAGATTCTGCCATGTCCCTCCTTTTAAAACACAAGAACTTGCCTGGCATAAGTACAGGAAAAATGGAAAACAGCCAGATAGTTGGTTAAGAACATTCCCAGACAAATCCAAGGTTAACAACTTTTCAATATCCATTGTAACAGGAAATAACTATTGTCAGATAAGTGGTATGTGCAGTGATCACTCAGAGCTAGCCATACCTCACAGCATGACCTTGTTATTGCTACTCACAGGAAGGTACTCACTTTCTGTTTTTTTTTATCTGGGTTTTTATTTATCCTGTTGATATGACATATGGATTTGGCACTTGAGGTGAGTAAGTTTATGGAAGAATGACACACTAGAAACACAACCTTGATAGGTATATGATAAGAAATAATAAATTCATATTAGTAAAAGAGCATGATAAGAGCATATCAAGATGTATGGGTTATGCTATGTGTTTGCATCTCATTATACATGTAATCAGTCTTGCAGCAAGGCAAGTCTGGCAAAGCAGTGTTCACTGTTAGATTTGCAAAGTTGCTTCCTTTGTAGCATTAAGACTCAAGATATAGTTGAGTCTTCTGAAGGCGGATGTTACTATGAAAGTGGAAGATGTCCTGATGTTTACTTTTGTATAGGAGGCTTTATCTGGATGGTATCATATGAAATTTCAAATGTCTTTGTAACTGAATGTCAGTAATTATGCCATGGTATGAAATTATCATTGTGTTAAAAATTGTTACGCATTGAAATTGAAAAAGACTTATTGTGTTAGTGAACATTAAAACATGAAATATTTTGTTAAACAGTTAACATTAGAACATGAAATACTTATTCTGGCATTCTTAAAGCTCCTTTCTCTGTAACATACATGAAGCCGTTGTGTTACACTAGATTTTATGCCTGTAGTATATAGTAGTGTAATCAGGGAAGTTAACTAGTTGGGGTTAGCTGGCCTGTGGTGTGGTGGAGGGGAGCCTATCTGGTGGGTTAGTAGCCTCAGGCACACGCATGGCATCTGTAACATCAACACACCCATTACGTGTGGTGAAAAATTTGCCATTATCTGAGCAGGTTTGTGGCTGAGTTGTAAAACAATGTTGTATATGGTGCATAGAGAGTCATAGATTGTTGTGAAGATATAGGGAATTCCTGACATTGAGGGAGGCTCATCATAAGAGGATGTTACAATACCTAGAATTGTTCAGCAGGTTCTGATCTGCAATATTGTGTCATGGACAGCCACATTGAGGCCAAGAGATCCCCTAGGAAAAAGAAATGTGCCAGATGAGATCTACCTGGTTCTGTGGAGGGTCATTGAATTTTCCAAGCTGTAGCTAGACTGCACGGGTTTTGGCATTATGTTGGAGGATTACACAGATACAAAGAAGGATCGGTTTGACCAAAGTACTCAGGTTGGGTTCCAGAAGTGACTTACAGTAGGGCTGCGAGGCAGATCAATATGTGGAGTTAGTGTTGGAGTAGGGTGATAATGTGGCACTGGTGTTAAGGATTAATGTGTAGAGAATTTCATGGATGGAGGCAATTAGGGTAAAAATGTGTGAACTATTAAAGTGACTGGCAGAGTAAGGCTATGCTTCATTGACCTAAGTGTGTTGTGACTTAAATCAAGAAAGTTACCAGGCATTGTGTTAATAGTGAACACCCTGAATGTGAACAATTTGTGAAATTTTGGAAATCTTTTATTTAATGTTGTAAATAAGGTTTCATTTAGTTTTGAAAGGAAATTGATCAGTGTATTTATTGTTTTATATTTTACTGAGATTGTTTTTGCAATATTTGTCTTGTAAATAACTAAGGAGATTATTTTGTTTCAGTGACCTTTGCAGGAATTCATGTGTAGCTTAAATTCTCTTAAGTGAGGTGAGGCGAGCCCTGTGTACTCTGCTATTGGCATTATTTTGTTTGAGGTCAGTTTTGTGTCATTACAGAATTGGTAGTAGACCATGGTCAAACTTGGCATTTTGAGTTAATTAACTGATCCCTGCTTGGGTCCAGTAGTATATACAGCATGGCGAGTTGTAATTATGTAACAGGTAGGGATGATTCCCACCCAGTGATTTCCGTGGTGGAGGATTGAGATGTAGATACATCACCAAAGACTGAGGATTCCCTACTTATTTTGACTAACCAGCTGGGAGTCTGGTGTTATGGGGTCCAAAGGTATTGTTCTCTCCTGGTTAGCCCCCACTATTCAAAAGTTCTGAGGAAGATCAGGGCAGGCCAAGCAATTAGATGATTGAAAGTTTGGAGGGTCAGGAGGCAGTGACCTATTTGTGTGAGATTTTGGAACAACCAGCTTTATCTAGGGTTTGCAACAGATGTGTGAAAAATCCAGAGGAATTGTTTGATTGTTTGCAGGATATTTGCAGGAAGATGTGTGGGAGTATGGTGATATGTCGGAGTTAGAAGATTTGCAGAAAGTAAGGCAGAGGAGCCAATGCAGTTGTTACATACTTGGTTCTGTAGGAATCTGATAGATAGAGAAATTGGAGTGAAGTTGCAGAAGTGGCGGGAGGAACATTCCAATGCGTCATGGGAACAGTTTGTCCAACAGGCAGATGATAATGTGAGGGAAGGGGAGCGAATAGACAAAGAGGATGATGAAATGAGAAGAACATCGAGACATGATAGAGTAGCAAGAGGTGTACAGGACATGTTTCCACACCATCCTGTGTTCTGTGTGGTCAACAGGGACATCATGGGTATCAGAGTGAAAGATTCTAAGATCTGGTATAAAAGGGTCTGGGAAACAGCCAGTCTTGAGTGATGCAGGTAATTTGCATCAGGGCAAATACATGGCCCAGACCGGAACCATGAATCCATTCATGGGTTGCGTAAGTAGTCAAAGAGTGAGAAAGTCAAGTTGTTTTGTAGGACACCTAGGATTAACATATTGCTGAATGGTGTTTCAGTTGAGGCTATGGCTGATTTGGGAAAAGAGATCAGTTTCATGATGGAGGCCTGGTGTAGGGAATGAGTTCTACCGAGGCAGGTGATAGTGCATGTAATTGATGTTCAAGTGTTTGATGAGAACAGGATAGAAAATCCATGTTTAGGATATTTTCATGTGGACTTAGTGGTAATGGACTTGTTGATGATGCAGGTGCCCCATGCTACCAACCCGCCGGACAGGCTCCCCTTCGCAATGATGCAGGCCTACCAACCTCAACCAACTAGCTTCCCTTGTTACACAAACTCAATGTCATCTCATATGGTTTTGATTTTCATGTGATATTCATATACCCATACCAAGAATATCATTGATTCTTGTCACCTGCTTAGATTAATTTTTGTATTATTTGGATTCTTCAGACACTACGAGGACACCGCCTCATCTTGGCTATGTCGTCACCAGTTTTTGAAGCCATGTTTTATGGAGGAATAGCAGAGAAGACTGGCAAAGCCGTAGAAATTCTAGATGTACAACCAGATGCATTTAGAGCTTTATTACAGTGAGTTTAATGTAACAATGTATTATATATTTTGGCTATTGTTCTTGTAACCCTTTGTAGCACTGTAGTTAGAAAAAACAGATTTGCCAGAGGAAAAGAATTTTCATTATGGTCTACTTCATTCAGATGATTCTTGTTTTGGGCTACAATCATGGCTCAGTCCTTGTTGGTGATCTGGAGCATATTCCATTAGTTTCCACTTTTATGCAATTCATCTTCCCATATGAATGAATATATTCTTCTTTGTAAATGATGCTGTAAATAAGTTAAAGCATAAGACACTGACATAGTATGTGCATATGAAAAAAATGGGATTGAGAATAGGAATGAAAGAAAGTAAGCTTTTGAGTGAGGAAAGCCCAAGGGTGCAGTGTGCGTCGATTCACTGAAACACAGTATGAGAAGCAGCTAGGGAAACCATGGAATGGTCTCTGGGGCCAGGTTGTGAATAGGGGGCTATATAGGATTTCAGTGCTTGCACATGAAAGTTAGAGAATGCATATTAGCAAATGTGGCATGTCTTTCTCTGCCCCTGATCTTATTTTCTGTTTCAGGAAAATGGGACCATTGAGTTAGTTTTGCCATCTCTTTACAAGCTCTGTACACCTACTTAAACCTCGCTGAGTTCCTTTTCTTATGTTCTCTTGCCATCTCCTTGCTGCACAGTTGTTTTTTAATATAATCATGACAGTTATACATACCTGTTGGCCTTGGTCCCTGGCATCATAGTATGCTAAGAATCTCTGGGTTTTGGCTTGAGGAGTGCTCAAACAATTGTTGCGCTAGCCCCTCCCAGGACTTGTCCCACTCTGATAGATCTATCTCTTTTTCTATTCGCTATACCAACACTCACAGTCTCTCTAGTAACCTCACTTCTGTTGAACATGTTGAACGCACCTTTCATTTTTATTGCCTACTACTCTCCTAGTTCTACAAATTTCATAACTTTCTTTGACTATCTGAACTCCTACCATGAGACCGTGACTTCCTCTCACCTGCAAACTGAGATCGTCATCCTAGGGGATTTCAACATTTATTTTAGGGAATGGATTGAAACCCTCTCATTCACCATTCTCGGTGATCTCCAGCAAATTTTCACAGACTCATTCATAATCCTGAATCCTTTGACCACTTTCCAAATATTCTGGATATGTTTTTAACCCCTATTCTTTCTCACTGTAGCTGTACAGTCTCACCTATAAGTACTGTCTCTTATATGGAGATGCATTTGTCTCTGCCAAACATAGAGATTATTGTTATGGGAATGGAAGCATTTATTCCCTCATCCTCCAATCCTTGGTTCAACTGTTTATTTTCTGAGGCCATTCAGGCAAAGGATCAATCTTGGAAAAATTCCTATCCCTTTGACTCCCATTTAGCATTTATCACTGTTGATAATCATTACAAGTACATTATCATTGAGGCAAAACATTCCTTTATTCAAAGGAAATGCAGTAATCCATCCTCTTCATCTAATGAAAAGTCCTTCTAGTCTTTAGCTAAGGATATTACTAACAGCTTTTGTCATTCCACCTTTGCTTCACTTTTCTGTTCTAACAGTACCATAGTTGTCTTTCCCGAAGACAAACTTGCTGTATTTCTTGTTTCCCCTTTACATTGGCGGACGAATTTTTTTCACCCTCTGATGCTCCTGTTACTTATCCTGTTCCCCTCCCTTTAATCTCCTGTCAAACTGTCCAGAAAGCAATTCTTTTTCTGGACACAAGCAAGGCTTATGCTCCTGATTGCATCCAACCCCATGTGCTGAAAGAACAAGCCTCTGAACTTGAACCAGTGCTTGTTCGTCTGTCCGATTCTGTTTAAAAGCAGAAATTTTTCCTTCCTCTTGGAAGCTTACATAGGTACATCTCATCCCGAAGAAGGGTGACCTTTCTAAACCCCTAGATATCATCCTGTTGCTTTGACATCAACCATTTCCAAAGTCTTTGAATCCCTCTTTAACTCCCATATCCTTAGACATCTTCAACCTTGCTTTTTTTCTCTGATTGCCAGTATGGCTTCTGCAAAGCGAGATCCACTTGTGATATTCTTTCCTATCTTACTAATGTGTGGTCATCATCCCTGTAAGATTTTGGGGAATCCGTCAGTTACCATTGATATACCCAAAGCTTTCAACAGGATATTGGATTGGAGTCTTATTTTTAAGCTCCTCTCTTTTGGCTTTCCTCTCTCACTTTGCTCTAGCTAGTTTATCTCCCTGGCTGTTGATGGATCAGCTTCTCCCCATTCTCCATCAGCAGCAGTGTCCCTCGCATTTCTGTCCTATCCCATACACTTTTTCTCCTTTTTATCAATAATTTCCTTTCTTATGCAGATAACCAAATGCACTCATGTTCTGACGACTCGACACCACATTACTCCACATCCTTTAATTC
Organism: Panulirus ornatus; assembly: GCF_036320965.1. NCBI lineage: Eukaryota > Metazoa > Arthropoda > Malacostraca > Decapoda > Palinuridae > Panulirus > Panulirus ornatus. Next base: position 9,413,247 of record NC_092224.1, on the reverse strand, counting down.
TGCTCCGTCTTCTCTTATTCTGTCTGGCAAGACAGGATCCATTGGTGATATTCTTTCCTATCTTATTAATGTTTGGTCATCATCCCTGTAAGATTTTGGGGAATCCAATGCATTTGCATTTGATATATCCAAAGCTTTCAGCAGGATATGGCATTAGAGTCTCACCAATAAGTTCCCCTCTTTTGGCTTCTTTCCCTCATTTTGCTCTGTCATATCTAGCTTCCACTCTATCCTGTCTTTCTCCTTGGTTGCTGATGGATCAGTCTGTACCCCTTTCTCCATCAACAGTGGTGTCCGTCAAGTTTCTGTCTTGTCTCTTACACTTATTCTCCTTTTTACAATGATTGCATTTCTTATACAAACAACCAGATGCATTCTTGTGCTGACAATTCGACACTGCATTCCTCAAAATCATTCAATTCTGTTCCTTCTTTCACTTTATCTGCATCTCGTCTTGACACAATTTCCTCACGAAAATCAGACTTAGAGGATCTCATTGGGGTACATGAAATCTGTTTGAGTTTAAAGTCTCCAAGACCCAGTTTCTACCTATCTTTTATGTTGAAAATTCCTCACAACTTTCCTCTCTGCTTTGACAGTTCTGTAATTTCATCTCATATGGGGTAGACCGTGGAAAGGTCTGTGGGGCCTGGATGTGGAGAGGGAGCTAATATCCCACCAAGACATTATCTAATTCTTTGAAGTTTACTGATACAAGCTCACCCCAACTCTCGTATGCTCTCTTTTTCAACCCCTACTACCTTCCTTTTGAGCTCCTGATGCTTACTTTTATAAATCTCCCAATCGTCTGCACTCCTTTGAGTACCACCCTCATTCTTCTCTTTTTCATGAGCAACTTTACTTCTTCATCCCATCTTTCACTACCCTTTCTAACCTGCCCACCTTTCACCTTATGCATGCCACATGCATCTGTCCCACATGCCAACACTGATTTCCCAAATACCTCCCATTTCTCATCCACAACACTTGCTTCATTGACTCACACCCTTAGCCATTCTTTTCTCAGTCTCTCCTGATGTTTTTTGTGCACTTCTCCAAACTCACTTACTTTCACCTCTCTTATCTCATCCATAATGTTTAATCGTTGCAAAAACCTCACCCTTGCCTCCACAAGATAATGATCAGTCATCCCCACGAGCATCCCCCCCCTCATCACATTCACATCCAAAAGTTGCTTTTTTGCATTCCTATTTTGCTAGTATGTAACCCAGTAATGCTTGCTGACCATCTCTCCTACTCACACACGTGTACTTTTTTTTATGTTGAAAGCTCCACTCACAGACAAAAGTCCACATCAAGGCGGGGCCTTAATTGAAATATAGAGAGAATTATGAAAAGGAAAAAGAAAAGACAAGGGAAAGTATTTATGAAGATTTGAGAAGGTGAAAAGCCTGTCTTTTGAAATGTGCTAGATCTTAGTTATTGGGAAAGACATGAGAGGGTAGAGAGTTCCAGAGCTTTGACATTTAGGGAAAGAAGCAGGTATCAAAACAGCCCACCCTTGAGTTCCTGATGGCCACACAATAATCATGTGATGCAGCAGCTTGCTGAATATTGTGTGATCAGTTGGGCACACAAGCAGCTAGCTCTCAAGAGCAAAAACCAAGGTAATGTCTATAGAGAAGGGAAAGTGAACCAACATTGTGGCATAGGGCAAGGGAGTCAAGTTTGTAAGTTAGCCTTGGACAGTTTATAAGGCAGATCACTTTTGTCTCAACTCTATCATGTAAGCATACAGAGCTAGAACCACTGCAAATATGAGAGCAGTACTCCATACAAGAACAAATCAATCCCATGTATAAATGGAGCAACTGTTCAGAAGGGAAGAAGTTTCGACATCTAAACAGGACACCCAGTTTCTTAGTGGCAGACTTGGCTATTCCTGAAATGTGGGGTTTTCAAGAAAGAGTGGATGTTGCAGTAATGCCAAGTATGTTCATTGAGGCAAGAGGTGGAATTACAGAACCGTCAAAGGAGAGACAAGAATTGTGAGGAGTTTTCGATAGAGAGATGGGTAGAAACTGGGTTTTGGAAGCTTTAAACTTAACAAGATTTTGGCTACCCCGCTGAAATATCCTGTCCAAGTCTGAGTTTATTGATGGAGCTGTGTCAAGATGAGATGTAGATCAAGTGAGAGAAGAGGGAACAGAATTGAAAGATGTGGAAGAATGCACTGTTTAGTTATTAGTATATGAGTGCATTGGATTATTTGTGGAGGAGAGGAAATCGTTGAAAAAAGGAGAAAAAGTGTAGGGGACAGGACAGATGCTTGAGCGACACCACTGTTGTTGGAGAAAAGGGAGACTGATCCATCAACAACCACAGAGATAGATCAGCCAGAGAGGAAGCCAGATATGAAGGAGTAAAGTGAGGAATGAAGCCAAAAATAGGGGAGCTTAGAGATGAGATCCCAATGCCATGCCCTGTCAAAAGCCTTAGATATGTAAATTGCAGCTACACATGACTCCTGAAAATGTTTTAGGGATGATCACTAGACATTAGTAAAATAGGAAAGAATATCTTCAGTGGATCATGCCTTACGGAAGCCATACTGGTGATCAGAGAAGACTGTGATTTTTGAGATGTTTAAGGGTATGGGAGTTGAGGAGGGATTCAAAGACTTTCGATATGGTAGGTGTCAAAGCAATAAGAGAGTAGTTAGAGGGATCAGAATGGTCACCCCTCTTAGGGATGGGATGTATCAATGCATGCCTCGAAGGAGAAAGAAAAGTTTTGGTTTTTAAACAGAAATGGAAGACAGACAGACAAGCACAGGTGCTACTTCGGAGGCACACTCTTTTGATACATGGAAATGGATACCATCAGGACCATAAGCCTTGCTTGTGTCCAGAGAAAGGAGTGCTTTTTGGACAGTCTGAAAAGAGATTACAGGAAGGGGCATAGGATTAGTAAGAGGAGCATCAGGGGATGAAGGAATGTTAGTCATCCAAGGTGGAGTTAGAGGAGAAATGGGAATCAAAGAGAGCTGCTTTGGCTGCGTGAGAGACAGCTATAGTACCATCAGAGTGGAAAAGTAAAGGGAAGGTAGAGTAACAGAAGTTGTTACAGATGCCCTTAGCTAAAGACCAGAAAGACCTGTCAGTAGATGACAAGGAGAGTGTTCATACTATCACACTTTCTTTGAATAAAGGAATGCTTTGCCTCATGGATAATGTTCTTGCAGCAATTACAGGCTGTGATGAAAGCTGAATGGGAGCCAGAGGAAGGAAAGTTTTTCTGAGCCTGATATACCTGATCCCTTACCTGAATGGCCTTAGATCAGGAACGTTTGAACCATGGACTGGATAAAGAGGTCGTCTTTGAGGAAGAGGGGATAAGTGCTTCCATTCCCACAAGAATAATCTCTGCTGTGCATTTGGCAGAGACAGAAGCTTTACCACTTAAGAGACAGTATTTTACCCAAGGAAAGTTAGAATAGAAGTTACGTAGGTTATTCCAGTCAGCTTGTTCAGGTGCCAGTATTTGCTGTAGATACATTTATGAGAGTGTGATCAGATGAACCTGTTAGGGGTGAGACTGTGTATTTGCAGTGGGATGGACTAGAGAAAAAACAAATCCAGAATATTAGGAGAGTGGTCACAGTGGTCAGGAATATGGGTAGGGTGAGAGATAATCTGCTTTAACTCATTGAGAATGGAGAACATGAGGGCTTCAATCCCTCCACCTTCTGTATGGGAGTAATTCACCTATTCCCTATGGTGAATGTTGAAACCCTGAGGTAGAGGATCTCAGCTTGCAGGTGAGATGATGTCAGAGTCTCATGGCAGGAGTTTAGATAGTTGAAGAAGGATATAAAGTTTATAGAATTAGGAGAGCAGTAGGCAAAACAGAGGAAAAGTATGGAAGTAGGGAGACAGAACTTGAGCCACATAACATCAAAGTTTGGAGACTCAAGGTCCTTGAGGCATGCAACAGGTATGTTGATGTTAGAATAAGCACAGATACCACCTTTGAACTGGCTTCATAAGTGGAAGTTATAGTTAGATATGAAAAAGGGACAAGTCAGAACATCACTAGACAACTGTGTCTCAGACAGAAGTAAGATATAAGGAGAGGTACTAGACATGATGGTGTTCAGCTGAGGATAGGTTACTAGAGAGTCCACAAATGTTGGTGTAGTGAACAGAAAATGAGGAAGGTCTAACAGAGAGAGAGGGAAAGGTCATGGGAGGGGCCGGTGCTATTACTACTGCCATAGCTTTCCCTTCCATTGGCAGTAGAGTCAGGCAGAAACCCAGAGATTTTTAGCTCCCCATGATGCTGGGGACAAGGGGCCATAGATTTAATGGACTCTGTCATAATGATACTCATCAGTGCTTGAGTGAACAGGAATTGGCAGATGTACTTATGTGAAAATAGGAAAAACAATAAGCAAGGTTTAAGTAGGTGTATGTTGCTTGTAAGAAGATGGTAGTACTTGCCTGATAGTCCTGTTTTGATGAGACAGAAAGTAAACCAGGTATTCCTACTTACCAGTCCTTTTTCAGCACTTAACTTCACAAGAGGGTGTCACAGCCTTGTGGCAAAAATTTATGTAGTCAGTGAATTAGGAGAGCAGTGGGCAAAATACAGGAAAACTGAATTGAAAAGTTAAGAAGGTATCTTTAGGACCCAGTGGTCTGTTGCTTTTTTGATTCATTGGAAGTCATAGTGGAATTATGATATATGGATTATGGTTGAGAAGAAAAAGTATTCAAAGGAGAAGTTGAATCATATAGAAAAAAAATATTGGAAAGGAAAGTGTACAAAATTGAATTGTAAGTAGAAAAGTCAAGAACTGGCAATGTGATTGAACATAATGCAAATGAGTGTGGAAAAAGAATAAATGAGAATGTAGGGGAAAACAACAAGCTTACTTAAAAGGAGGGAATTAAATTTGAAAAGGAAATTTCTTTGATTCATGAGAATATATTAGACATGTCTGGGAGAGTGCCTATGTCTAAGAATGAAGTTTGTGAGAGAGAGTTCCTTTAAGAGCTGACGAGAGATGATGGTTTGAGACTTCACTTTTGATACAGTGGGATTAGAAGTCAGATGAGAGCAAAGTACCCATAAAGAGAAGGAAGACAATGAAAAAGAGATGGAGAGAAAAAAAATGCTCCTAAAGATTGGAAAGACTGGGAGTTTAGATGAAATAAGGTAATCAGGAGTGGAAATGAAACTGATGTTGACTATGAAGTTGGAAGGTGTGTTTAACAGTATAGAAAAGTGTTCATGTACCAGATGTTCAGATGATGTCAGTGATTATTCTGTTGTAAAAAGGTATTTATATTTATTTATTTTGCTTTGTCGCTGTCTCCTGCGTTTGCGAGGTAGCGCAAGGAAACAGGCGAAAGAAATGGCCCAACCCACCCCCATACCCAATGTATATACATACATGTCCACACACGCAAATATACATACCTATACATCTCAATGTACACATATATATACACACACAGACACATACATATATACCCATGCACACAATTCACACTGTCTGCTTTTATTCATTCCCATCGCCACCTCGCCACACATGGAATACCATCCCCCTCCCCCCTCATGTGTGCGAGGTACCACGAGGAAAAGACAACAAAGGCCCCATTCGTTCACACTCAGTCTCTAGCTGTCATGCAATAATGCCCGAAACCACAGCTCCCTTTCCACATCTAGGCCCCACACAACTTTTCATGGTTTACCCCAGACGCTTCACATGCCCTGATTCAATCCACTGACAGCACGTCAACCCCGGTATACCACATCGATCCAGTTCACTCTATTCCTTGCCCTCCTTTCACCCTCCTGCATGTTGAGGCCCCAATCACACAAAATCTTTTTCACTCCATCTTTCCACCTAAAATTTGGTCTCTCACTTCTCCTCGTTCCCTCCACCTCCGACACGTATATCCTCTTGGTCAATCTTTCCTCACTCATTCTCTCCATGTGCCCAAACCATTTCAAAACACCCTCTTCTGCTCTCTCAACCACGCTCTTTTTATTTCCACACATCTCTCTTACCCTTACATTACTTACTCGATCAAACCACCTCACACCACACATTGTCCTCAAACATCTCATTTCCAGCACATCCACCCTCCTGCGCACAACTCTATCCATAGCCCATGCCTCGCAACCATACAACATTGTTGGAACCACTATTCCTTCAAACATACCCATTTTTGCTTTCCGAGACAATGTTCTCGACTTCCACACATTCTTCAAGGCTCCCAGGATTTTCGCCCCCTCCCCCGCCCTATGATTCACTTCCGCTTCCATGGTTCCATCCGCTGCCAGATCCACTCCCAGATATCTAAAACACTTTACTTCCTCCAGTTTTTCTCCATTCAAACTTACCTCCCAATTGACTTGACCCTCAACCCTACTGTACCTAATAACCTTGCTCTTATTCACCTTTACTCTTAACTTTCTTCTTTCACACACTTTACCAAACTCAGTCACCAGCTTCTGCAGTTTCTCACGTGAATCAGCCACCAGCACTGTATCATCAGCGAACAACAACTGACTCACTTCCCAAGCTCTCTCATCCCCAACAGACTTCATACTTGCCCCTCTTTCCAAAACTCTTGCATTCACCTCCCTAACAACCCCATCCATAAACAAATTAAACAACCATGGAGACATCACACACCCTTGCCGCAAACCTACATTCACTGAGAACCAATCACTTTCCTCTCTTCCTACACGTACACATGGCTTACATCCTCGATAAAAACTTTTCACTGCTTCTAACAACCTGCCTCCCACACCATATATTCTTAATACCTTCCACAGAGCATCTCTATCAACTCTATCATATGCCTTCTCCAGATCCATAAATGCTACATACAAATCCATTTGCTTTTCTAAGTATTTCTCACATACATTCTTCAAAGCAAACACCTGATCCACACATCCTCTACCACTTCCGAAACCTCACTGCTCTTCCCCAATCTGATGCTCTGTACATGCCTTCACCCTCTCAATCAATACCCTCCCATATAATTTACCAGGAATACTCAACAAACTTATACCTCTGTAATTTGAGCACTCACTCGTATCCCCTTTGCCTTTGTACAATGGCACTATGCACGCATTCCGCCAATCCTCAGGCACCTCACCATGAGTCATACATACATTAAATAACCTTACCAACCAGTCAACAATACAGTCACCCCCTTTTTTAATAAATTCCACTGCAGTACCATCCAAACCTGCTGCCTTGCCGGCTTTCATATTCTGCAAAGCTTTTACTACCTCTTCTCTGTTTACCAAATCATTTTCCCCAACCCTCTCACTTTGCACACCACCTCGACCAAAACACCCTATATCTGCCACTCTATCATCAAACACATTCAACAAACCTTCAAAATACTCACTCCATCTCCTTCTCACATCACCACTACTTGTTATCACCTCCCCATTTGCGCCCTTCACTGAAGTTCCCATTTGCTCCCTTGTCTTACGCACTTTATTTACCTCCTTCCAAAACATCTTTTTATTCTCCCTAAAATTTAATGATACTCTCTCACCCCAACTCTCATTTGCCCTCTTTTTCACCTCTTGCACCTTTCTCTTGACCTCCTGTCTCTTTCTTTTATAAATCTCCCACTCAATTTCATTTTTTCCCTGCAAAAATCGTCCAAATGCCTCTCTCTTCTCTTTCACTAATAATCTTACTTCTTCATCCCACCACTCACTACCCTTTCTAATCAACCCACCTCCCACTCTTCTCATGCCACAAGCATCTTTTGCGCAATCCATCACTGATTCCCTAAATACATCCCATTCCTCCCCAACTCCCCTTACTTCCATTGTTCTCACCTTTTTCCATTCTGTACTCAGTCTCTCCTGGTACTTCCTCACACAAGTCTCCTTCCCAAGCACACTTACTCTCACCACCCTCTTCACCCCAACATTCACTCTTCTTTTCTGAAAACCCATACAAATCTTCACCTTAGCCTCCACAAGATAATGATCAGACATCCCTCCAGTTGCACCTCTCAGCACATTAACATCCAAAAGTCTCTCTTTCGCGCACCTGTCAATTAACACGTAATACAATAATGCTCTCTGGCCATCTCTCCTACTTACATACGTATACTTATGTATATCTCGCTTTTTAAACCAGGTATTCCCAATCACCAGTCCTTTTTCAGCACATAAATCTACAAGCTCTTCACCATTTCCATTTACAACACTGAACACCCCATGTATACCAATTATTCCCTCAACTGCCACATTACTCACCTTTGCATTCAAATCACCCATCACTATAACCCGGTCTCGTGCATGAAACCCACTAACACACTCATTCAGCTGCTCCCAAAACACTTGCCTCTCATGATCTTTCTTCTCATGCCCAGGTGCATATGCACCAATAATCACCCATCTCTCTCCATCAACTTTCAGTTTTACCCATATTAATCGAGAATTTACTTTCTTACATTCTATCACATACTCCCACAACTCCTGTTTCAGTACTGCTACTCCTTCCCTTGCTCTTGTCCTCTCACTAACCCCTGACTTTACTCCCAAGACATTCCCAAACCACTCTTCCCCTTTACCCTTGAGCTTTGTTTCACTCAGAGCCAAAACATCCAGGTTCCTTTCCTCAAACATACTACCTATCTCTCCTTTTTTCACATCTTGGTTACATCCACACACATTTAGACACCCCAGTCTGAGCCTTCAAGGAGGATGAGCACTCCCCGCGTGACTCCTTCTTCTGTTTCCCATTTTAGAAAGTTAAAGATACAAGGAGGGGAGGATTTCTGGCCCCCCGGCTCCTGTACCCTCTAGTCGCCTTCTACGACATGCGAGGAATGCGTGAGAAGTATTCTTTCACCCCTATCCCCAGGGATAATATATATATATATTTTATTTATTTATATTTATTTTGCTTTGTCGCTGTCTCCCGCGTTTGCGAGGTAGTGCAAGGAAACAGACGAAAGAAATGGCCCAACCCACCCCCATACACAATGTACATACACACACGCCCACACACGCAAATATACATACCTATACATCTCAATGTACACATATATATACACACACAGACACATACATATATACCCATGCACACAATTCACACTGTCTGCCCCTATTCATTCCCATCGCCACCTTGCCACACATGGAATACCATCCCCCTCCCCCCCTCATGTGTGCGAGGTAGCACTAGGAAAAGACAACAAAGGCCCCATTCGTTCACACTCAGTCTCCAGCTGTCACGCAATAATGCCCGAAACCACATCTCCCTTTCCACATCCAGGCCCCACACAACTTTCCATGGTTTACCCTAGACGCTTCACATGCCCTGATTCAATCCACTGACAGCACGTCAACCCCGGTATACCACATCGATCCAATTCACTCTATTCCTTGTCCGCCTTTCACCCTCCTGCATGTTCAAGCCCCGATCACACAAAATCTTTTTCACTCCATCTTTCCACCTCCAATTTGGTCTCCCACTTCTCATCGTTCCCTCCACCTCCGACACATATATCCTCTTGGTCAATCTTTCCTCACTCATTCTCTCCATGTGCCCAAACCATTTCAAAACACCCTCTTCTGCTCTCTCAACCATGCTCTTTTTATTTCCACACATCTCTCTTACCCTTACATTACTTACTCGATCAAACCACCTCACACCACACATTGTCCTCAAACATCTCATTTCCAGCACATCCACCCTCCTGCGCACAACTCTATCCATAGCCCACGCCTCGCAACCATACAACATTGTTGGAACCACTATTCCTTCAAACATACCCATTTTTGCTTTCCGAGATAATGTTCTCGACTTCCACACATTCTTCAAGGCTCCCAGGATTTTCGCCCCCTCCCCCACCCTATGATTCACTTCTGCTTCCATGGTTCCATCTGCTGCCAGATCCACACCCAGATATCTAAAACACTTTACTTCCTCCAGTTTTTCTCCATTCAAACTTACCTCCCAATTGACTTGACCCTCAACCCTACTGTACCTAATAACCTTGCTCTTATTCACATTTACTCTTAACTTTCTTCTTTCACACACTTTACCAAACTCAGTCACCAGCTTCTGCAGTCTCTCACATGAATCAGCCACCAGTGCTGTATCATCAGCAAACAACAACTGACTCACTTCCCAAGCTCTCTCATCCACAACAGACTTCATACTTGCCCCTCTTTCCAAAACTCTTGCATTCACCTCCCTAACAACCCCATCCATAAACAAATTAACCATGGAGACATCACACACCCCTGCCACAAACCTACATTCACTGAGAACCAATAACTTTCCTCTCTTCCTACACGTACACATGGCTTACATCCTGGATAAAAACTTTTCACTGCTTCTAACAACTTGCCTCCCACATCATATATTCGTAATACCTTCCACAAAGATCTCTATCAACTCTATCATATGCCTTCTCCAGATCCATAAATGCTACATACAAATCCATTTGCTTTTCTAAGTATTTCTCACATACATTCTTCAAAGCAAACACCTGATCCACACATCCTCTACCACTTCAGAAACCACACTGCTCTTCCCCAATCTGATGCTCTGTACATGCCTTCACCCTCTCAATCAATACCCTCCCATATAATTTACCAGGAATACTCAACAAACTTATACCTCTGTAATTTGAGCACTCACTCTTATCCCCTTTGCCTTTGTACAATGGCACTATGCACGCATTCCGCCAATCCTCAGGCACCTCACCATGAGTCATACATACATTAAATAACCTTACCAACCAGTCAACAATACAGTTACCCCCTTTTTTAATAAATTCCACTGCAATACCATCCAAACCTGCTGCCTTGCCGGCTTTCATATTCCGCAAAGCTTTTACTACCTCTTCTCTGTTTACCAAATCATTTTCCCTAACCCTCTCACTTTGCACACCACCTCGACCAAAACACCCTATATCTGCCACTCTATCATCAAACACATTCAACAAACCTTCAAAATACTCACTCCATCTCCTTCTCACATCACCACTACTTGTTATCACCTCCCCATTTGCGCCCTTCACTGAAGTTCCCATTTGCTCCCTTGTCTTACGCACTTTATTTACCTCCTTCCAAAACATCTTTTTATTCTCCCTAAAATTTAATGATACTCTCTCACCCCAACTCTCATTTGGGCTCTTTTTCACCTCTTGCACCTTTCTCTTGATCTCCTGTCTCTTTCTTTTATACATCTCCCACTCAATTTCATTTTTTCCCTGCAGAAATTTTCCAAATGCCTCTCTCTTCTCTTTCACTAATAATCTTACTTCTTTATCCCACCACTCACTACCCTTTCTAATCAACCCACCTCCCACTCTTCTCATGCCACAAGCATCTCTTGCGCAATCCATCACTGATTCCCTAAATACATCCCATTCCTCCCCCACTCCCCTTACTTCCATTGTTCTCACCTTTTTCCATTCTGTACTCAGTCTCTCCTGGTACTTCCTCACACAAGTCTCCTTCCCAAGCTCACTTACTCTCACCACCCTCTTCACCCCAACATTCACTCTTCTATTTCTTTTTTTTTTTTTTTTTATACTTTGTCGCTGTCTCCCGCGTTTGCGAGGTAGCGCAAGGAAACAGACGAAAGAAATGGCCCAACCCCCCCCCCCCATACACATGTACATACACACGTCCACACACGCAAATATACATACCTACACAGCTTTCCATGGTTTACCCCAGACGCTTCACATATATATATATATATATATATATATATATATATTTTTTTTTTTTTTTTTTTTTCATACTATTCGCCATTTCCCGCGATAGCGAGGTAGCGTTAAGAACAGAGGACTGGGCCTTTGAGGGAATATCCTCACCTGGCCCTCTTCTCTGTTCCTTCTTTTGGAAAAGAATACTTCCCACGTATTCCCTGCGTGTCGTAGAAGGCGACTAAAAGGGAAGGGAGCGGGGGGCTGGAAATCCTCCCCTCTCGTTTTTTTTTTTTTTATATATATATATATATATATATATATATATATATATATATATATATTTTTTTTTTTTTTTCATACTATTCGCTATTTCCCGCGATAGCGAGGTAACGTTAAGAACAGAGGACTGGGCCTATGAGGGAATATCCTCACCTGGCCCTCTTCTCTCTTCCTTCTTTTGGAAAAAAAAAAAACGAGAGGGGGAGGATTTCCAGCCCCCCGCTCCCTTCCCTTTTAGTCGCCTTCTACGACACGCAGGGAATACGTGGGAAGTATTCTTTCTCCCCTATCCCCAGGGAATATATATATATATATATATATATATATATATATATATACATTTGAAAAATGTGCTGGAAATGAGATGTTTGAGGGCAATGTGTGGTGTGAGGTGGTTTGATCGAGTAAGTAACGTAAGGGTAAGAGAGATGTGTGGAAATAAAAAGAGCGTGGTTGAGAGAGTAGAAGAGGGTGTTTTGAAATGGTTTGGGCACATGGAGAGAATGAGTGAGGAAAGATTGACCAAGAGGATATATGTGTCGGAGGTGGAGGGAACGAGGAGAAGTGGGAGACCAAATTGGAGGTGGAAAGATGGAGTGAAAAAGATTTTGTGTGATCGGGGCCTGAACATGCAGGAGGGTGAAATGAGGGCAAGGAATAGAGTGAATTGGATCGATGTGGTATACCGGGGTTGACGTGCTGTCAGTGGATTGAATCAGGGCATGTGAAGCGTCTGGGGTAAACCATGGAAAGCTGTGTAGGTATGTATATTTGCGTGTGTGGACGTATGTATATACATGTGTATGGGGGTGGGTTGGGCCATTTCTTTCATCTGTTTCCTTTGCGTTACCTCGCAAACGCGGGAGACCGGCAAAAAAAAAAAAAAATGAAAAATGTAAGAAATAATTTAGAAAACTGAAACTTCTAGCTTGTAAAAAGGTAATGGGAATAAAAATGTAAGAACTGCAGAAAAAAGCTCTAGTATTGTAAGTGAGGTGTATGTTAGGATGATGATTGATGGTACTGAAGGGTTCAAGAACTCTTTATAGGTGATGAACAAGATGGATATGATAAGGGAAAAGGGTGCGTATAGATTTTTGCTCATAAGAAGATAGTTAAGAAAATTTTAGAGAAATATACAGCATGTACGGATTTGGAAAAAAGTTTATGAAAGAGGTCTTGTGAAAGTTTTGACCTGGTATGGTGTTTGTGGAGGACTGGAATTCTGTTAAGAGATCTAATAATGAATTAGTGTTTGTATGAAAGTAAGTGGGGTTATAAGTGGTTTCAATTGTGGGTGGATTATGGTTATCATCATGCTTTTTGGAATATTTTCCAAAATTGGGTATTATATATAAAAAAGGAGGTAAGTGATGATCATGGTGTTCTGGTAAAGCAAAATGCTTTATAAAATTTGTTTTATGTAAATGATGTTGTTCTTGTAACATAATTAGAGGAGGAGTGGGATAGTATGGTAGGTTACTTTGGTAATGTGTGTAGGAGGTGGATGGAAGTAACTAATAAAAGTAATGTAAAGAGTTGTCACAGTATGATATTATTTTGGTGAAAAACTGGAATTAGTAGATATCAGCGTTTGGAAGTGATAAACATTAAGAATTATAGAGTGAAAGCTTAGATAGAGAGTATAGTCCGGCAAGGGAGAAGAACTGAGGGTTCACTGAAAGCTCTGGTGAATTAGAACTGGTGAAGAGTGTACAGAAATTACATTTAATGATAATTGTCTCATTCTGTATGTTTTCAGGATTACTTAAGATGAAGAGCATTATAAATGCATTACTTAGTGCCATTGTTGTTAGAAGAATAGATAAAGGATGAAGATTTTGGAAGGAAATGGCATGTGATTAAGTTACTAGAAAGATGTTTGGATGATAATCTTAAAATATCGTATGATCATTTAAAATGTATTTTCGATGATAAATTGGTCAGGAATATGTGATAGTATGATTAAAGTTACAAGAACAAGATTTAGACTCCAGATGATTTGGTTAGATGCACTGATGGCATGATAAAGTTGTTTCAGATGAAAATACAAGAATATGTTCTGTTGCAGTGGAGTCTTTTTGTGCGTGAAGGAGAGGTGTGATCAGAGATCTTAATCTCATGCAATGAATCATCTTAATGGTAGTGTGAAAACTGAAGAACTATGAAGTGCTCATAATGAATTAGCTTGGATGCCTTTGTTTGATTTAGCACATTGGGCATGGGTTGAAGATGTGTATGAATGTACTGAGTGGCTGCATACTCTTGGTCCTATCCAAGTTAATGTGAACATAGTTACATAGATATATGAATAGAGAGATAAATCTTCCAGGTATATCATGTTTATACTTTTACTTTTATTTTTAGGTCTATGATTTTTGGCCTGGAATAAAATTATCTTTTATTCAAGAGTTCCAGACAGTGATTATAACTTCATCTTGTCATTGCAGATACATCTATACTGATGACATCACTTTAAGATCATTCGACCAAGTGTGTGAAATATGCTATGCTGCTAAGAAATACATGATTCCTTCCCTTGTGGAGCAATGCACTCGGTTCATATGGAAGGATCTTTACCCTGGGAATGTTTGTCGAGCTTATGAGTTTGCACGGTTGTTTGAAGAACCAAGTCTCTTGGAAAAATGTTTACAGGTATGTGAAACTTCTGATATCAGTGAAGATTAACATAGTTATTCAGATATTTGTGTCAGTACCCCAAGAAAATAGTTGTTTGGAATTCATAAGGATTTAGTATAAGAACATGGTAGATTTAACATCTGTGAATTTCATTTGATAGGTGGAAATTCACTATCAGTGTAAGGAATAGACACTGACACTTTAAATTTAGTAGCAAAAAGGTAATTTACTTTAGATAGATGATATTCAAGTGATGATTGTACCAGCTTTGGACAGGAAAAAGGATTCCTTAGTATGCTCTACAAGCATTTCATCTACTCTGCTCAGAATTGTGCCTCATCTGCCTGGTCATCCACCCTACTAAAAACAAATACAGCAAACCTACAAACCACAAAATAGAGTGCTCAAAACAATCACTGGCTTTTTTAGCAACCAAAGGCACTCGGCACACCTAACAAAGAAAATGATTCTCTCAATAAAGTCTTACATCTACATGTTTGGCACTCAGTTCTTTGTAACAGCTCTAGAACCTTTTCATCCAAACCACTCCATAGTTACTGTCCATCCCCCAAATAGAAATAGAGAAGTAATCCCTGCCACAAACTTCAGAAGCTTATACTCACAGATCCCTCCTCCACAAAAAACATCAAAATAACATAACATGTACTCACAGAAATGACATAAGAATAACAAAACATTTCTTTTCTTTCAAACTATTCGCCATTTCCCGCGTTAGCGAGGTAGCGTTAAGAACAGAGGACTGGGCCTTTGAGGGAATATCCTCACCTGACCCCCTTCTCCGTTCCTTCTTTAAGAAAATTAAAAAAAAAAAAACATATAGTCACAAAAATGACCTAGCAACACTAAGATACCCACAGAAATGATCTAGCAAAGGGAAATGACTTAGAACACTAAGATATGCATGGAAATGACCTAGCAGACACTAAGAACCTTCCTCCAAGGCTGCTAATTTAGGGATTTTGTCATTACATTCAGTAACATTTGATGCCACATATCTATTTCTTTAACATGTAGCATTTTTTTTTTTTTTTTTTATTATACTTTGTCGCTGTCTCCCGCGTTTGCGAGGTAGCGCAAGGAAACAGACGAAAGAAAAGGCCCAACCCCCCCATACACATGTATATACATACGTCCACACACGCAAATATACATACCTACACAGCTTTCCATGGTTTACCCCAGACGCTTCACATGCCTTGATTCAATCCACTGACAGCACGTCAACCCCGGTATACCACATCGCTCCAATTCACTCTATTCCTTGCCCTCCTTTCACCCTCCTGCATGTTCAGGCCCCGATCACACAAAATCTTTTTCACTCCATCTTTCCACCTCCAATTTGGTCTCCCTCTTCTCCTCGTTCCCTCCACCTCCGACACATATATCCTCTTGGTCATTCTTTCCTCACTCATTCTCTCCATGTGCCCAAACCACTTCAAAACACCCTCTTCTGCTCTCTCACCCACGCTCTTTTTATTTCCACACATCTCTCTTACCCTTACGTTACTCACTCGATCAAACCACCTCACACCACACATTGTCCTCAAACATCTCATTTCCAGCACATCCATCCTCCTGCGCACAACTCTATCCATAGCCCACGCCTCGCAACCATACAACATTGTTGGAACCACTATTCCTTCAAACATACCCATTTTTGCTTTCCGAGATATATATATATATATACGACTGCCGCAGTAAGAGAAAAAAACTCAGAACTGACGTGCTGGTGCGGCGAGAACAGAACACGGATTACACCAGAGTTCAAAATAGCAAGATATTGTCCGGTGACGCCAGCTGGATCTACAACTCCAGCCCATCCTCAACTACTGGGCTGCAACTCCAGCAAGGACATGGTCACACCCATCGACAACGGTAACCTCCAGAAGACCGATTTCGACGATGAAGGCCTGCACTGTGGCTGAGAGATTGACTTGAGGAGGCAGAAGTGATATTGTGACAGTGATTGTGTCAGCGTCGCGTCGCCTCGCCGCAGTGTATCGAGACAGACTTCCCCAGAACTTTTAAAGGGGAAGTAAATGTTTATAGTTGTGTTAATGGAGTGATAGTTTTCATGCATGGTGTTTTTGACAAGAAAATAGTGAAGTTGGAGAAAAATGTAGCTTAGACATTGAAGCTTATTGACACAGTGGTGAAATTGATGAGAACTGCTATTGACGTTTGTGTGAATAAATTGTACATTTCCTTTTCCATAGCCAGAGGTTGAACCATTATGTGACATTCATTTTTTTTCATTCATTTCAAGCTAAAAGTTTGTTTTCTAAATTGTTTCTTACATTTTTCATATGTATATATATGTATGTGTGTGTGTGTGTGTGTATGTGCATATGTGTGTGTGTGTGTGTGTGTGTGTATATGTATATATATATGTATATTATCCCTGGGGATAGGGGTGAAAGAATACTTCCCACGTATTCCTCGCGTGTCGTAGAAAGCGACTAGAGGGGACGGGAGCGGGGGGCCGGAAATCCTCCCCTCCTTGTATTAACTTTCTAAAATGGGAAACAGAAGAAGGAGTCACGCGGGGAGTGATCATCCTCCTCGAAGGCTCAGAGTGGGGTGCCTAAATGTGTGTGGATGTAACCAAGATGTGAAAAAAGGAGAGATAGGTAGTATGTTTGAGGAAAGGAACCTGGATGTTTTGGCTCTGAGTGAAACGAAGCTCAAGGGTAAAGGGGAAGAGTGGTTTGGAAATGTCTGGGGAGTGAAGTCAGGGGTTAGTGAGAGGACAAGAGCAAGGGAAGGAGTAGCAATACTCCTGAAACAGGAGTTGTGGGAGTATGTGATAGAATGTAAGAAAGTAAATTCTCGATTAATATGGGTAAAATTGAAAGTTGATGGAGAGAGGTGGGTGATTATTGGTGCATATGCACCTGGGCATGAGAAGAAAGATCATGAGAGGCAAGTGTTTTGGGAGCAGCTAAATGAGTGTGTTAGCGGTTTTGATGCACGAGACCGGGTTATAGTGATGGGTGATTTGAATGCAAAGGTGAGTAATGTGGCAGTTGAGGGAATAATTGGTATGCATGGGGTGTTCAGTGTTGTAAATGGAAATGGTGAAGAGCTTGTAGATTTATGTGCTGAAAAAGGACTGATGATTGGGAATACCTGGTTTAAAAAGCGAGATATACATAAGTATACTTATGTAAGTAGGAGAGATGGCCAGAGAGCGTTATTGGATTACGTGTTAATTGACAGGCGTGCGAAAGAGAGACTTTTGGATGTTAATGTGCTGAGAGGTGCAACTGGAGGGATGTCTGATCATTATCTTGTGGAGGCTAAGGTGAAGATTAGTATGGGTTTTCAGAAAAGAGGAGTGAATGTTGGGGTGAAGAAGGTGGTGAGAGTAAGTGAGCTTGGGAAGGAGACCTGTGTGGGAAAGTACCAGGAGAGACTGTGTACAGAATGGAAAAAGGTGAGAACAATGGAAGTAAGGGGAGTGGGGGAGGAATGGGATGTATTTAGGGAATCAGTGATGGATTGCGCAAAAGATGCTTGTGGCATGAGAAGAGTGGGAGGTGGGCTGTTTAGAAAGGGTAGTGAGTGGTGGGATGAAGAAGTAAGAGTATTAGTGAAAGAGAAGAGAGAGGCATTTGGACGATGTTTGCAGGGAAAAAATGCAATTGAGTGGGAGAAGTATAAAAGAAAGAGACAGGAGGTCAAGAGAAAGGTGCAAGAGGTGAAAAAAAGGGCAAATGAGAGTTGGGGTGAGAGACTATCAGTAAATTTTAGGGAGAATAAAAAGATGTTCTGGAAGGAGGTAAATAGGGTGCGTAAGACAAGGGAGCAAATGGGAACTTCAGTGAAGGGCGTAAATGGGGAGGTGATAACAAGTAGCGGTGATGTGAGAAGGAGATGGAATGAGTATTTTGAAGGTTTGTTGAATGTGTCTGATGATAGAGTGGCAGATATAGGGTGTTTTGGTCGAGGTGGTGTGCAAAGTGAGAGGGTTAGGGAAAATGATTTGGTAAACAGAGAAGAGGTAGTAAAAGCTTTGCGGAAGATGAAAGCCGGCAAGGCAGCAGGTTTGGATGGTATTGCAGTGGAATTTATTAAGAAAGGGGGTGACTGTATTGTTGACTGGTTGGTAAGGTTATTTAATGTATGTATGACTCATGGTGAGGTGCCTGAGGATTGGCGGAATGCGTGCATAGTGCCATTGTACAAAGGCAAAGGGGATAAGAGTGAGTGCTCAAATTACAGAGGTATAAGTTTGTTGAGTATTCCTGGTAAATTATATGGGAGGGTATTGATTGAGAGGGTGAAGGCATGTACAGAGCATCAGATTGGGGAAGAGCAGTGCGGTTTCAGAAGTGGTAGAGGATGTGTGGATCAGGTGTTTGCTTTGAAGAATGTATGTGAGAAATACTTAGAAAAGCAAATGGATTTGTATGTAGCATTTATGGATCTGGAGAAGGCATATGATAGAGTTGATAGAGATGCTCTGTGGAAGGTATTAAGAATATATGGTGTGCGAGGCAAGTTGTTAGAAGCAGTGAAAAGTTTTTATCGAGGATGTAAGGCATGTGTACGTGTAGGAAGAGAGGAAAGTGATTGGTTCTCAGTGAATGTAGGTTTGCGGCAGGGGTGTGTGATGTCTCCATGGTTGTTTAATTTGTTTATGGATGGGGTTGTAAGGGAGGTAAATGCAAGAGTCCTGGAAAGAGGGGCAAGTATGAAGTCTGTTGGGGATGAGAGAGCTTGGGAAGTGAGTCAGTTGTTGTTCGCTGATGATACAGCGCTGGTGGCTGATTCATGTGAGAAACTGCAGAAGCTGGTGACTGAGTTTGGTAAAGTGTGTGGAAGAAGAAAGTTGAGAGTAAATGTGAATAAGAGCAAGGTTATTAGGTACAGTAGGGGTGAGGGTCAAGTCAATTGGGAGGTGAGTTTGAATGGAGAAAAACTGGAGGAAGTGAAGTGTTTTAGATATCTGGGAGTGGATCTGTCAGCGGATGGAACCATGGAAGCGGAAGTGGATCATAGGGTGGGGGAGGGGGCGAAAATTTTGGGAGCCTTGAAAAATGTGTGGAAGTCGAGAACATTATCTCGGAAAGCAAAAATGGGTATGTTTGAGGGAATAGTGGTTCCAACAATGTTGTATGGTTGCGAGGCGTGGGCTATGGATAGAGATGTGCGCAGGAGGATGGATGTGCTGGAAATGAGATGTTTGAGGACAATGTGTGGTGTGAGGTGGTTTGATCGAGTAAGTAACGTAAGGGTAAGAGAGATGTGTGGAAATAAAAAGAGCGTGGTTGAGAGAGCAGAAGAGGGTGTTTTGAAATGGTTTGGGCACATGGAGAGAATGAGTGAGGAGAGATTGACCAAGAGGATATATGTGTCGGAGGTGGAGGGAACGAGGAGAAGAGGGAGACCAAATTGGAGGTGGAAAGATGGAGTGAAAAAGATTTTGTGTGATCGGGGCCTGAACATGCAGGAGGGTGAAAGGAGGGCAAGAAATAGAGTGAATTGGAGTCATGTGGTATACAGGGGTTGACGTGCTGTCAGTGGATTGAAGCAAGGCATGTGAAGCGTCTGGGGTAAACCATGGAAAGCTGTGTAGGTATGTATATTTGCGTGTGTGGACGTGTGTATGTACATGTGTATGGGGGGGGGGGTTGGGCCATTTCTTTCGTCTGTTTCCTTGCGCTACCTCGCAAACGCGGGAGACAGCGACAAAGTATAAAAAAAAAAAAAAAAAAAAAAATATATATATATATATATATATATATATATATATATATATATATATATATATATATATATATATATATATTTATATTTATTTATTATACTTTGTCGCTGTCTCCCGCGTTTGCGAGGTAGCGCAAGGAAACAGACGAAAGAAATGGCCCAATCCCCCCCCATACACATGTATATACATACGTCCACACACGCAAATATACATACCTATACAGCTTTCCATGGTTTACCCCAGACGCTTCACATGCCTTGATTCAATCCACTGACAGCACGTCAACCCCGGTATACCACATCGCTCCAATTCACTCTATTCCTTGCCCTCCTTTCACCCTCCTGCATGTTCAGGCCCCGATCACACAAAATCTTTTTCACTCCATCTTTCCACCTCCAATTTGGTCTCCCTCTTCTCCTCGTTCCCTCCACCTCCGACACATATATCCTCTTGGTCAATCTTTCCTCACTCATTCTCTCCATGTGCCCAAACCACTTCAAAAACACCCTCTTCTGCTCTCTCAACCACGCTCTTTTTATTTCCACACATCTCTCTTACCCTTACGTTACTCACTCGATCAAACCACCTCACACCACACATTGTCCTCAAACATCTCATTTCCAGCACATCCATCCTCCTGCGCACAACTCTATCCATAGCCCACGCCTCGCAACCATACAACATTGTTGGGACCACTATTCCTTCAAACATACCCATTTTTGCTTTTCGAGATAATGTTCTCGACTTCCACACATTCTTCAAGGCCCCCAGAATTTTCGCCCCCTCCCCCACCCTATGATCCACTTCCGCTTCCATGGTTCCATCCGCTGCCAGATCCACTCCCAGATATCTAAAACACTTCACTTCCTCCAGTTTTTCTCCATTCAAACTCACCTCCCAATTGACTTGACCCTCAACCCTACTGTACCTAATAACCTTGCTCTTATTCACATTTACTCTTAACTTTCTTCTTCCACACACTTTACCAAACTCAGTCACCAGCTTCTGCAGTTTCTCACATGAATCAGCCACCAGCGCTGTATCATCAGCGAACAACAACTGACTCACTTCCCAAGCTCTCTCATCCCCAACTGACTTCATACTTGCCCCTCTTTCCAAAACTCTTGCATTTACCTCCCTAACAACCCCATCCATAAACAAATTAAACAACCATGGAGACATCACACACCCCTGCCGCAAACCTACATTCACTGAGAACCAATCACTTTCCTCTCTTCCTACACGTACACATGCCTTACATCCTCGATAAAAACTTTTCACTGCTTCTAACAACTTTCCTCCCACACCATATATTCTTAATACCTTCCACAGAGCATCTCTATCAACTCTATCATATGCCTTCTCCAGATCCATAAATGCTACATACAAATCCATTTGCTTTTCTAAGTATTTCTCACATACATTCTTCAAAGCAAACACCTGATCTACACATCCTCTACCACTTCTGAAACCACACTGCTCTTCCCCAATCTGATGCTCTGTGCATGCCTTCACCCTCTCAATCAATACCCTCCCATATAATTTACCAGGAATACTCAACAAACTTATACCTCTGTAATTTGAGCACTCACCCTTATCCCCTTTGCCTTTGTACAATGGCACTATGCACGCATTCCGCCAATCCTCAGGCACCTCACCATGAGTCATACATACATTAAATAACCTTACCAACCAGTCAACAATACAGTCACCCCCTTTTTTAATAAATTCCACTGCAATACCATCCAAACCTGCTGCCTTGCCGGCTTTCATCTTCCGCAAAGCTTTCACTACCTCTTCTCTTTTTACCAAATCATTTTCCCTAACCCTCTCACTTTGCACACCACCTCGACCAAAACACCCTATATCTGCCACTCTATCATCAAACACATTCAACAAACCTTCAAAATACTCACTCCATCTCCTTCTCACATCACCACTACTTGTTATCACCTCCCCATTTGCGCCCTTCACTGAAGTTCCCATTTGCTCCCTTGTCTTACGCACTTTATTTACCTCCTTCCAGAACATCTTTTTATTCTCCCTAAAATTTAATGATACTCTCTCACCCCAACTCTCATTTGCCCTTTTTTTCACCTCTTGCACCTTTCTCTTGACCTCCTGTCTCTTTCTTTTATACATCTCCCACTCAATTGCATTTTTTCCCTGCAAAAATCGTCCAAATGCCTCTATCTTCTCTTTCACTAATACTCTTACTTCTTCATCCCACCACTCACTACCCTTTCTAACCAACCCACCTCCCACTCTTCTCATGCCACAAGCATCTTTTGCGCAATCCATCACTGATTCCCTAAATACATCCCATTCCTCCCCCACTCCCCTTACTTCCATTGTTCTCACCTTTTTCCATTCTGTACTCAGTTTCTCCTGGTACTTCCTCACACAAGTCTCCTTCCCAAGCTCACTCACTCTCAGCACCCTCTTCACCCCAACATTCACTCTTCTTTTCTGAAAACCCATACAAATCTTCACCTTAGCCTCCACAAGATAATGATCAGACATCCCTCCAGTTGCACCTCTCAGCACATTAACATCCAAAAGTCTCTCTTTCGCATGTCTGTCAATTAACACGTAATCCAATAACGCTCTCTGGCCATCTCTCCTACTTACATAAGTATACTTATGTATATCTCGCTTTTTAAACCAGGTATTCCCAATCATCAGTCCTTTTTCAGCACATAAATCTACAAGCTCTTCATTTCCATTTACAACACTGAACACCCCATGTATACCAATTATTCCCTCAACTGCCACATTACTCACCTTTGCATTTAAATCACCCATCACTATAACCCGGTCTCGTGCATCAAAACCACTAACACACTCATTCAGCTGCTCCCAAAACACTTGCCTCTCATGATCTTTCTTCTCATGCCCAGGTGCATATGCACCAATAATCACCCACCTCTCTCCATCAACTTTCAGTTTTACCCATATTAATCGAGAATTTACTTTCTTACATTCTATCACATACTCCCACAACTCCTGTTTCAGGAGTATTGCTACTCCTTCCCTTGCTCTTGTCCTCTCACTAACCCCTGACTTTACTCCCCAGACATTCCCAAACCACTCTTCCCCTTTACCCTTGAGCTTCGTTTCACTCAGAGCCAAAACATCCAGGCTCCTTTCCTCAAACATACTACCTATCTCTCCTTTTTTCACATCTTGGTTACATCCACACACATTTAGGCACCCCACTCTGAGCCTTCGAGGAGGATGAGCACTCCCCGCGTGACTCCTTCTTCTGTTTCCCATTTTAGAAAGTTAATACAAGGAGGGGAGGATTTCTGGCCCCCCGCTCCCGTCCCCTCTAGTCGCTTTCTACGACACGCGAGGAATACGTGGGAAGTATTCTTTCACCCCTATCCCCAGGGATAATATACACATATATATATATATACATATACACATACACACACATACACATACATACGCACATATACACACACACACACACACACATACATATATATACATATGAAAAATGTAAGAAACAATTTAGAAAACTGCAACTTCTAGCTTGAAATGAATGAAAAAAAAAAAAAGAACGTCTCATAATGGTTCAACCTCTGGCTATGGCAAAAGGAAATGTATAATTTATTTACACAAACGTCAGTAGCAGTTTTCATCAATTTAACCACTGTATCAATAAGCTTCAATGTCTGAGCTACCTTTTTCTCCAATTTCACTATTTTCTTGTCAAAACACCATGTATGAAAACTATCACTCCAGTAACACACTATAAACATTTACTTCCCCTTTAAAAAGTTCTGGGGAAGTCTGTCTCTATACACTGCGGGAAACTCCACCACCTGGCGAGGTTTGTGTTGCAATGGTTCCCGATTCACAGCATAATTTTAGCTTTTTATTTATAATCTATCAACTATTTTAGTGGTTTCGGTCATGAAAAAATGAAATTGACATGTATTGTCCATGATAGTGACCATGAATCAGCATGGACCAGCCTGGGATGGGACTTACATGGGTTCAAATCCTGGGTATGACTGTTAGCCTGCACCCAATCTAAGTGTTCATCCTCCCTTCAGGGCTGGTTGATAAATGGGTACCTGGCATAGTCTAGAATATATATGTGCATACATACATAGAAGTGGAGACATAGTATAAGGTTAAGAGATGGGGCAAAATGAATGTGACTCTATCCCTATAACACACAAGTAATAATCACAAGAGATAAAAAAAGAATGCATGGTAATAAAAGATCAAGGAAATTTTCTGGAATGGACAGGGCTTATACAGAACCTAAATGGAAAAATTTTATTTAAGATTTACCAGTGCAGATTCAGTATTAGACATGTTTGAGAACAGAAGTGTATCATCATCCCAGCTGAACCTTCCACTCACCAGTCTTGTCCAGGACTGTAGTTTGTGCAACCACCCGTTGGTGTGCAGTCATCAGCATTCATTTTACAGTAGGAACAATGGGCAAGAAAATAGTGAACATTTTCAAGCCAAGTGATTAGATGACAAGATATGTTAAATGGCTAAGCAGAATAAAGATAGATGAAATGTAATATTACAGCAAATTTTGCAAATGTTCTCTGACAGCTAGATTAATTGACACTGAAAGACACCATAACACATCAAAGCACAATAGAGCAGAAGAGCTGTTTAGTTCTACAATAAGAAGAATTCTCTTGTCAGAAAACTCAGTGATTCCAGATAGTCAGAGGGATGTGTAGCTTTATTCTTATTAGGGTACTGTGCACTAAGAGAAATAGACCATTTGACTCATATCTGCAAAGTTTGCTTTCTTGACAGCACATGTGGAAGGACTTGAAGCTTAGGAGACCAGTGTGCAGTGCATTGATATAAATGTTGATTGTGCCACATTTTATCAGTAAGCTAAAGAATTATATAACTTACTGATTAATGAAAGTAATGACTTTTTTGACATGATTATTGGATTCTTTCTCCCCTATCCCTGGGGATAGGAGAGAAAGAATACTTCCCCCATATTCCCTCCATGTTGAAGAAGGCGACTAAAGGGGTAGGAGAGGGGGCTGGAAACCTCCTCCTCCCTGTATTTAAACTTCTAAAAGAGGCAACAGAAGTGCTCATCCTCCTCGAAGGCTCAGATTGGGGTGTCTAAATGTGGTTGGATGTAACCAAGATGAGAAAAAAGGAGAGACAGGTAGTATGTTTTAGGAAAGGAACCTGGATGTTTTGGCTCTGAGTGAAACGAAACTCAAAGGTGAAGGGGAAGAGTTATTTGGGAATGTCTTGGGAGTAAAGTCAGGGGTTGGTGAGAGGACAAGAGCAAAGGAAGAAGTAGCACTCCTCCTGAAGCAGGAGTTGTGAGAGTATGTGATAGAGTGTAAGAAAGTAAACTCTCGATTGATACGGGTAAAACTGAAGGTGGATGGAGGGAGATGGGTGATTATTGGTGCGTATGCACCTGGTCATGAGAAGAAAGATCATGAGAGGCAAGTGTTTTGGGAGCAGCTGAGAGAATGTATTAGCAGCTTTGATGCACAAAACCTGGTTACAGTGATAGATGATTTGAATGCAAAGGTGAGTAATGAAGCAGTTGAGGGTTTAATTGATGTACATGGGGTGTTCAGTGTTGTAATTGGAAATGGTGAAGAGCTTCTGGGTTTGTGTGCTGAAAAAGGACTGGTGATTGGGAATACCTTGTGTTAAAAAGAGATATACATAAGTATATGTATGTGAGTAGGAGAGATGGCCAAAGGGTGTTATTGAATTATATGTTAATTGATAGGCATGTAAAAGAGAGACTTTTGAATGTTAATGTGCTGAGAGGAGCAGCTGGAGGGATGCCTGATCACTATCTTGTGGAGGTGAAGATGAAGATTTGTAAAAGTTTTCAGAAGAGAAGAGGAAACGGTTGGAAGAAGAGAGTGGTGAAAGTAAGTGAGGTTGGAAAGGAGACTTGTGTGAGGAAGTACCAGGAGAGATTGAGTGCAGAATGGAAAAAGGTGAGAGCAAATGACGTAGGGGAGTGGAGGAGGAATGGGATGTATTTAGGGAAGCAGTGATGGCTTGCATGAAAGATGCATGTGGCATCAGATAGGTGGGAGGTGAGCAGATTAGAAAGGGTAGTGAGTGGTGGGATGAAGAAGAAAGATTGTTAGTGATAGAGAAGAGAGAGGCATTTGGATGAGTTTTGAGGGACTTAGTGCAAATGAGTGGGAGATGTATAAAAGAAAGCAGCAGGAGTTCAAGAGAAAGTTGCAAGTGGTGAAAAAGAGGGCAAATGAGATTTGGGGTGAGAGAATATCATTAAATCTTTGGGAGAATGAAAAGATGTTTTGGAAGGAGGTAAATAAAGTGCATAAGACAAGAGAGCAAATGGGAACACTGGTGAAGGGAGCAAATGGGGAGGTAATAAGAAGTAGTGATGAAGTGAGGAGACGGAGTGAATATTTTGAAGGTTTGTTGAATGTGTCTGGTGATTGATTGGCAGATATAGGATGTTTTGGTTGGGGTGGTGTGCAAAGTGAGAGGGTCAGGAAGAATGGTTTGGTAAACAGAGTGAAAGCTTTGCGGAAGATGAAAGCCGGCAAGTTGAAGGATTTGGATGGTATTGTTGTAGAATTTAATGAAAAAGGGGGTGACTGTGTCATTGATTGGCTGGTAAGGGTATTCACTGTATGTATGGATCATGGTGAAGTGCCTGAGGATTGGCAGAATGCATGCATAGTACCACTGTACAGAGGCAAAGGGGATAAAGGTAAGTATTCAAATTACAGAGGCATAAGTTTGTTGAGTATTCTTGGGAAATCATATGGGAGGGTATTGATTGAGAGGGTAAAGACATGTACAGAGCATCAGATTGGGGAAGAGCAGTGTGGATTCATAAGTGTTAGAGGATGTGTGGATCAGGTGTTTGTTTTGAAGAATGTATGTGAGAAATACTTAGAAAAACAGATGAATTTGTATAAAGCATTTATGGATTTGGAGAGGGCATGTGATAGGGTGGATAGAGGTACTTTGTGGAAGGTTTTTAGAGTATATGGTGTGGGAGGTAAGTTGCTAGAAGCAGTTAAAAGTTTTTACCAAAGATGTAAGGCATGTGTACGGGTAGAAGAGAGGAAAGTGATTGGTTCCCAGTGAATGGCAGTTTGCAGTATGGGTGAATGATGTCTCCATGGTTGTTTGATTTGTTTATGGATGGGGTGGTTGGGAGGTGAATGCTAGAGCTTTGAAGAGAGGAGCAAGTATGCAGTCTGTTGTGCATGATAGGGCTAGGGAAGTGAGTCAGTTGTTGTTCGCTGATGATACAGCGCTTGTGGCTGATTCTGGTGACAAACTGCACAAGTTGGTGACTGAGTGTAGTAAAGTGTGTGAAAGAAGAAAGCTGAGAGTAAATGTGAATAAGAGCAAGGTTATTAGGTACAGTAGGGTTGAGGGACAAGTTGATTGGGAGGTAAGTTTGAATGGAGAAAAACTGGAGGAAGTGAAGTGTTTTAGATATCTGGGAGTGGATTTAGCAGCTAATGGAACCATAAAAGTGGAAGTGAGTCACAGGGTGAGGGAGGGGGTGAAGGTTCTTGGAGCTTTGAAGAACGTGTGGAAAGCAAGAATATTATCTTGGAGAGCAAAAGTGGATATGTTTGGAGGTTACATGGTTATATGGTTACAAGGCATGGGCTATAGATAGGGTTGTGCAGAGGAAGGTGGATGTGTTGTAAATGAAATGTTTGAGGACAATATGAGGTGTGAGGTGGTTTGATCGAGTAAGTAATGAAAGGGTAATAAATGTGTGGAAATAAAAAGGGTGTGGTATACCAGGATCGATGTGCTGTCAATGGATTGTACTAGGGCATGTGGAGCATCTTGGGTAAACCATGGAAAGGTTTGTGGGGCCTGGATGTGGAGAGGGAGCTGTGGTTTCAGTGCATTACACATGACAGCTAGAGACTCTGTGTGAACAAATGTGGCCTTTATTGTCTTTTCCTGGAGTTACCTCCCTGGAGGAGGTGTGGGATGTTATTTCATGTGTGGTGGGGTGGCGACGGGAATTGATGAACACAGCAAGTATGAATATATACCTGTGTATATATGTATATGTCTATGTATATGTAAGTATATGGTAAAATGTATATGTATGTATATGTGCGTGTATGGGCGTTTATGTATGTACATGTGTATGCAGGTGAGTTGGGCCATTCCTCGTCTGTTTCCATGTGCTACCTCACTGACGCAGGAGACGGCAATTATGTATGATGATGAATATATATTCATTTATCTATTTATTATACTTTGTTGCTGTCTCCCCTATCCCATATATATATATGTGAATAAGAGCAAGGTAATTAGGTACAGTAGGGTTGAGGGTCAAGTCAATTGGGAGGTAAGTTTGAATGGAGAAAAACTGGAGGAAGTAAAGTGTTTTAGATATCTGGGAGTGGATCTGGCAGCGGATGGAACCATGGAAGCGGAAGTGAATCATAGGGTGGGGGAGGGGGCGAAAATCCTGGGAGCCTTGAAGAATGATTGGAAGTAGAGAACATTATCTCGGAAAGCAAAAATGGGTATGTTTGAAGGAATAGTGGTTCCAACAATGTTGTATGGTTGCGAGGCGTGTTCTATGGATAGAGTTGTGCGCAGGAGGTTGGATGTGCTGGAAATGAGATTTTGAGGACAATATGTGGTGTGAGGTGGTTTGATCGAGTAAGAAATGTAAGGGTAAGAGAGATGTGTGGAAATAAAAAGAGCATGGTTGAGAGAGCAGAAGAGGATGTTTTCAAATGGTTTGGTCACATGGAGAGAATGAGTGAAGAAAGATTGACCAAGAGGATATATGTGTCGGAGGTGGAAGGAACGAGGAGAAGTGAGAGACCAAATTGGAGGTGGAAAGATGGAGTGAAAAAGATTTTGAGTGATTGGGGCCTGAACATGCAGGAGAGTGAAAGGAGGGCAAGGAATAGAGTGAATTGGATCGATGTGGTATACCGGGGTCGACGTGCTGTCAGTGGATTGAATCAGGGCATGTGAAGCATCTGGGGTAAACCATGGAAAGTTCTATAGGGCCTGGATGTGGAAAGGGAGCTGTGGTTTTGGGCAGTATTACATGACAGCTAGAGACTGAGTGTGAACGAATGGGGCCTTTGTTGTCTTTTGCTAGCACTACCTCGCACACATGAGGGGGGGAGGGGGATGTTATTCCATGTGTGGCGAGGTGGCGATGGGAATAAATAAAGGCAGACTATGAATTATGTACATGTGTATATATGTATATGTCTGTGTGTGTATATATATGTGTACATTGAGATGTATAGGTATGTATATTTTGTGTGTGTGGACGTGTATGTATATACATGTGTATGGGGGTGGGTTGGGCCATTTCTTTTGTCTGTTTCCTTGCGCTACCTCGCAAACGTGGGAGACAGCGACAAAGCAAAATAAAAAATAATGATAATGAAATATAATATAATATATATATATATATATTTATTTTATATTTATTTATTATACTTTGTCGCTGTCTCCCGCATTTGCGAGGTAGCGCAAGGAAACAGACGAAAGAAATGGCCCAACCCCCCCATACACATGTATATACATACGTCCACACACGCAAATATACATACCTACACAGCTTTCCATGGTTTACCCCAGACGCTTCACATGCCTTGATTCAATCCACTGACAGCACGTCAACCCCGGTATACCACATCGCTCCAATTCACTCTATTCCTTGCCCTCCTTTCACCCTCCTGCATGTTCAGGCCCCGATCACACAAAATCTTTTTCACTCCATCTTTCCACCTCCAATTTGGTCTCCCTCTTCTCCTCGTTCCCTCCACCTCCGACACATATATCCTCTTGGTCAATCTTTCCTCACTCATTCTCTCCATGTGCCCAAACCACCTCAAAACACCCTCTTCTGCTCTCTCAACCACGCTCTTTTTATTTCCACACATCTCTCTTACCCTTACGTTACTCACTCGATCAAACCACCTCACACCACACATTGTCCTCAAACATCTCATTTCCAGCACATCCATCCTCCTGCGCACAACTCTATCCATAGCCCACGCCTCGCAACCATACAACATTGTTGGAACCACTATTCCTTCAAACATACCCATTTTTGCTTTCCGAGATAATATTCTCGACTTCTACACATTCTTCAAGGCCCCCAGAATTTTCACCCCCTCCCCCACCCTATGATCCACTTCCGCTTCTATGGTTCCATCCGCTGCCAGATCCACTCCCAGATATCTAAAACACTTCAATTCCTCCAGTTTTTCTCCATTCAAACTCACCTCCCAATTGACTTGACCCTCAACCCTAGTGTACCTAATAACCTTGCTCTTATTCACATTTACTCTTAACTTTCTTCTTCCACACACTTTACCAAACTCAGTCACCAGCTTCTGCAGTTTCTCACATGAATCAGCCACCAGCGCTGTATCATCAGCGAACAACAACTGACTCACTTCCCAAGCTCTCTCATCCCCAACAGACTTCATACTTGCCCCTCTTTCCAAAACTCTTGCATTTACCTCCCTAACAACCCCATCCATAAACAAATTAAACAACCATGGAGACATCACACACCCCTGCCGCAAACCTACATTCACTGAGAACCAATCACTTTCCTCTCTTCCTACACGTACACATGCCTTACATCCTTGATAAAAACTTTTCACTGCTTCTAACAACTTTCCTCCCACACCATATATTCTTAATACCTTCCACAGAGCATCTCTATCAACTCTATCATATGCCTTCTCCAGATCCATAAATGCTACATACAAATCCATTTGCTTTTCTAAGTATTTCTCACATACATTCTTCAAAGCAAACACCTGATCCACACATCCTCTACCACTTCTGAAACCACACTGCTCTTCCCCAATCTGATGCTCTGTACATGCCTTCACCCTCTCAATCAATACCCTCCCATATAATTTACCAGGAATACTCAACAAACTTATACCTCTGTAATTTGAGCACTCACTCTTATCCCCTTTGAATTTGTACAATGGCACTATGCACGCATTCCGCCAATCCTCAGGCACCTCACAATGAGTCATACAAACATTAAATAACCTTACCAACCAGTCAACAATACAGTCACCCCCTTTTTTAATAAATTCCACTGCAATACCATCCAAACCTGCTGCCTTGCCGGCTTTCATCTTCCGCAAAGCTTTCACTACCTCTTCTCTGTTTATTTTACTTTGTCGCTGTCTCC